>NW_028277588.1:300000-446684 GCF_059751315.1 Micrasema longulum | reverse complement strand
TAGTCGCGTAAACAGAGTTTTAAACTAGGGTTAGCAGTAGAAAAACAATTCATTTTATTTAATACGAGTATAAGTAAAATAAATCTTACCAAACAGTTTCCTTTGCTCGTCATATTAGTTTAAATCGTTTTGTTTTTTTATGTACACACCCAGTTAGCCTGTTGAACTCTTTATAATAATTAACACTGAATTAACGTGTAACATTTGAATATATTTTTCTAATTTAATATAATTTAGGAGTGCACTTTTCTTTGCTAATAATAAGTTTTTTTTCCATAAAGAATGACCGAGAAAACTTGTTGTTTTTTTTAAAACGGTTAAACGCACATTTCCGTCAATATCACAAGTTTCACAGAACTCCGTTTAAATTTTTTATTAATAAAATAAACGTTGATTATATTTTCGGTTGTATGAAAGTATCGATTTGAGTAGTTTGAGGTTATTTATTTGACATTTGATCTTTGACCGTCTTTTATAAAAAAAACATTTTTAAAATGCTAGATGTCAGTAATGCATTCGTTTTTTATTTCTAAAACAATGCATCAAAGTTCATAAAATGCACTGCCTACAAAGTTACCCATACGCGCGTAAGTAAAACAACAAAAAAACTCCACACATACACGTTTTGTTCATGTAAACAACAGCTGCAATATGAACAAAATAAGCCTTTGTAGTTTGCGCCTTAGCCGATCCGGCAAATAATGGCAAAATTCTCGTAGGTTAGGCATTGCTTATGTGCCTATATGGAACACACGCCACTGGCTAGAACCATATACCGCCCACTATCGGTAGCTTGTAGAATTTACACATAGGGCGAGAGAAGTTACAAAAACAGTTGATTTTTCTACATTAGAGATTATAGATAATGTACATGGCTCGGTCCCATTGCGTCATTCTTAACTATGCTTGGTTATAACTGTTTACCGACCAGGAAAACTGCGTATGTACAGATCTACGACATTAATTATTGTTAAATAAAAACTATCCCCTTTTTGAGCATTCGTAGATTGAATCATTTGATCGATATGACAATATTTTCTTGTTTTTTTTAATACAGAAAACACGTATTAGATGCACTTCCTTATATTGCAAGTATCGGGTCTGTAGAATTAATTAAGGAGATGATCATCAAAGGAACAGCTTCCGAGGAAACGAGACAAGAATGGCTCATGTCCATGGCCACAATTCCTAGGTAACGACATTTATTCTAATATATATAAATAATTTGATTTAACGCTGCTCTTGTCAGACTTTAAAACCAAATTATGAATATAAAAAAACCTTTTTTATTTATGAACAGACCACAACGGGAAATGATCGTCAGCATGAAGGATCTTCTGGAAAGATCTCCAATGGACAAAGCAGTTTCTCTTGCAGCTTCTTCCATGGTTCACTCATACTGCAGAAACAGCAAGAGTTCTCGTAAGTTCTAAATTATTATCATAATCAATTTCTTAAATTATAATAACCTTACATATTACAACAGAGACGAAGAACATTTAAGAGAAGGGAATATAAAAGTCTAGGCATTTACAGGACTTATGACCTGTCATTGGCTGGTTTAAGTGGCCACTTTACACACTGTGTAACATTCACCATTCTGCTCATGTTTGAACATCCAAATTTTCTCAACTCTTCTGTCCGTTGACTTTTGTAAAGTAAAAGAGCTCCCTTCTCAAATAAAATTCCCTCTCTGTTGCAATAAATTTATATATGAATAACTCCCTAGGGAGGAAATCCAGCCAGTCTGCAAGCATTTGGACATGCTCAAACATTGTTGAATTAACTACCTGGTAAAAGAAGAAGTATAAAAATTGGAAAATTGTTTGCAGGCGTTGCCTAGTAGGTGATTTGGTTCAGCCGGATGAATCTCACCCACGTGATAAAGGTTTCAGCTCTTTTACTTCACAAAAGTCAACAGATGGTAGAGTTGAGGAAATGTGGATGTTCAAACATGGGCAGAATGGTTAATGTTACACGGTGTGTAAAGTGGCCACTTAAACCAGCCAATGACAGGTCAAAAGCCCTGTAAATGCCTAGACTTCCATGTTTTCTTCTCAAAAATGTTTTCCCTCTCTGTTGCAATAAATTTAAATCTACCTATATCGACTAAAAGTAAGAATGTGATTATTTTTTGTCAGCATCCCTACTGATGATAGGCACCGCACGCGCCTGACTCATTGTAAAAAGGTTTTAATTTGTACAATGAGTTACCTGAAGAAATTAAAGAAATGGAAAGACTTAAAGAATTCCAAATGACCTATTTTTATCTATCCTATTTAATCTTATATAACCTACATCTCGGCTTGTAAGTTTATCTTTTTCGGTGTCTAGCATACGAGTATTATATAAATTGTAATGAAATGTTTTAGTAATGGAGTGCTGTATGGAAAAACAAAACATGGACATAATAAAAATATTCCAACGTAACGTTGAATCAGTACTGCGAAAAGACGTAGGGGACATCCCGAGAAGCCTACGGGAAAAGGTAATAGTCAATTTTCAGCCATATTTCTTAATGTGTAAACATGATAATTATATATTACCAAAATATTACCGTTTGCTAGTGAATATAATTTGAACTTTACCGTTATCAATATTACCGTTATCAATATTACCTTTACCGTTATCAATATTACCGTTTTGCTAGTGAATATAATTTGAACTTTCCCCTTATTGATCCATTTGATTGTAAAAAAATAACATTTAAAATGCGCGTCTTAAAACATACTTTTTTGTCTTATACTTAGTTTCAATAATAAAGTTTTATTTTATTTTATTAAATTTTATCTCTATTTCTTAATATTTTATATATATTTATATTTTCGATACCTGTCACCCTCTTTCCAATATAACACCCACACACCCACCCTCTCACTCACTTACACTCACACAAACACACTTGTATGTATTGTACGTGTATTTAATGTATTTCTGTGGATATCTGTCATTGGTTTTATTCTCTGTATATGTTATTTGTTATATTTGTATTACTGTTGATATCCCCAATAAAAATAAAAAATAATAAAAAATAATAATAAAAAAAAAATGTATCCTTTTATTGTCATTTGGATAAAATATGCAAAAATGTTTCATCACTTTATAACTTTTGGTTGGCAAAAAATGTTTTTCGTCTAAATGTCTACTTTTTAAAATTTTCTATTAAAGAATCTGATCGTCTTGATCGAGGGCCATAATAAAAATATAAATAATCGAAATGAATATTATTGGTAAAAATATATTGTTTTGTTATAGAGCACTATTTTACAATAAATTGAAGCAATTTTGAATATAATATATTATTGCGTCATTATTATCTTCTGTAAATTTTCTAACAAAATTATTCATTCTTCTCGTACAATTTTACCCAGGTAATCTACATATTGATGAAGCGACTTCACATAATATTGTCACTTAAGCCCATTCCTGAAAATCCAATTTATATGGTACTTCAGAACACATAAGTTTAGTTTGAAGAATCAACAATACAATAAATAAAGAAACGCATTTCATGGCCAAGTATTTTTGTAATTACCTTTATTTATTTTTAGGTTTCTGTCAGTATAAAATCGCTAGGAAATATTGGTGGCTTTACAAAGGAATTTGCCGACATGTTAATGGAAGCTATTGAGAATCCCAATATCATGCTCCCTATTCGCATACACTCCATCGATGCCTTCAGGAAGTCACCATGCTATGAAACTAGGTATAATTTGGATTTATAATTCTTTTTAAGATAAAAGTGCAGTAATTGCAAATGAAAACAGGTTTATCGAAGCTAAATTAGCAGTGCACAGCGTAATTTAAATCCCTTATGCTCGGAAGCAAAACATGAAACTGACAGAGGAAAGATTAAAGCAGAGGGAACACAGTTTTTTTATGTTTGTTTTATTGCAATATGATTATGGGTTAGGATAAATGTGTAGGATTTTGGTTTCTGGGGGTGGTGGAGCTCTTACCCCAGTTAGAGATTGACAGAAGACACAAGGTTGCTGTTTAATGCGTATTTATTACATGGTGAATAAATAATTAATTGTGTCACGCGAGTATAACGGCGATGAGGAGTTGAAGTAACTGCACTTGAACTACATGCTGGAACTGAGTGACTGAGTGGCTGAGCTGAACTGGGCATTACCACGCCTTGTTTTCTCTTATAGACCGCGTCCCTTTGTTGTTCATTTCTCTATGGTAGAGACAATGTTAATGTTCTGCAAGACGTTGATCTCGTGTTTCACAGAATGCAATGTATTGAATCCATTAGAAAACGCTAATTTGCTTCATCGGTCGTTGCACTATAATTTCAGATAAAATGAACCCCACAAATGTATCTTATTTGACCTGTTTACACAAAATGCTAAACGAACCGTGAAATAATTGATAAAAGCGGTAATCTCATATTTATTCATCAATCCCAGTATGCCATATATATAAGTAGAATAGAAAATATTCAGAACAAATTTATAAAGTACCTTAAATACAAAACCGGTATTTCTTATGTATCTACTCTCACTGCCTCCACCTTCCATGGAATCATTTCTCTACAATACCGCAGAGTGTGTGCGGACCAACTACTGCTTTACAAAATTATGACAGGAATGGTTGACTGTACAGAGCTGCTTGGTTTAATATCAATACATGTGCCAGCCAGGATTTGTAGACGGTACCACCTGTTTTATGTACCAATGAGTAAAACATCGTATGTTAAAAATGCTTTTTTTCGTAGGACTTTTTCAATGTACAATACAAAATTTAAAAATATAGATTACACAACACTCTGTCAGATTTAAAATTTACACTAAAAATGTATTATGTAACTTAGTAGACATTATAATAATAAATATGTACATCTCCCCTCCCCTCCTTATCCTCTCTTCAAGCATTTTTGCCCTTATCCCGTCCAATTTACAGTAACTTAATGTTCTTAAAATTAATATTTAAAAAATCTTTGATTATTAAGTACATGAAAATAACATTTTGATATGTATAAATTGTTTGTATTTATTTGATATGTAATATATTTTCTTTACTAACTTTGTATACTATGTGGAAATCTGTTATTAGTTCTGAGTTTATACACTATATCTGTTTGTTTACTAAAAATATGTATGTAGAAGTGTTGATTTCCCTAATAATTTTTTTTTTTAAATAAATATAAAAAAATTGCTATTCGCAACCTGCGTAGGAATTGCTGGAGCCACTTCAAACACGACGCGTGCTGTCTGGAACTCTATTATATACTCGGTCAAAACAAAATTTCGAATATTTCACTCATGCCTGTACATTTTTTACATTTACATTTTTTTTTTTGCACCACAACAGGCTAGGAGGCCTAATTACAGTGGTGAATTACATCACAGAGCACCCAGTCTTGAGAAAAATCACATTTTTAATTTTTGTGTTCTCACCGGGAATCGAACCCGGAACCTTCCGTGCGTGAGTCAAGCGTCTTGACCACTACACCACGGAGGCCGCCTGTACCTCTATACGGGCGCAAATCCTGGCACCTTACTTAATCTCAAAACACCAAACTTGGTGTTTTGAGATTAAGTAAGGAGCATAAGGTGGTTCAATTTCATTACTAATATTGAAGTCCGAGAACGGACACAGCAGCCTTGTATAGCGAGCGTTTTGAAGGTGGACTTGCTTGGACACGTGCTGCGGAGTCCTCAGGGGACCCATAAGTTTTCTCTTCTTCACACCTTCGGGCTCCCGCTATCCTGGAAAACTGTCGATGACGATCTTTCGACTTTATTCGGCCAAACTAAGGGATGCGGCATTGACTTAGGAGGAGGCGAAAGTGCTGGCTAGCGATATAGAATAGCGAAAGCTAGAATAATACAATTGCTGTTTCAACTTTAAAAATGTATAAATTTTATATTTGAAGCACCAACTTTGTGGTTATTCATTATAATAAAATAAATAAAACAACATTGTTTTTAGCCACAATTTTTTTTCCACTGACCGGTTTCAAAGCAAACAAGCTTCTTCGTCAAGTTTTACGTAACTAATGAATTCTTTCCTATTTTATTATTTCCATGTTTACCAAATACTACACGTGGAGCCAAAAAGCCAATAAATAAAACAATTTATTTTTAACCGAATCTAACTGAATCAGTCTTGAATGTGGTTCCGTGGCCAGTGTCTCGGACTCACGGATCAAAGGTCCATGGTTCGAATCCCACTCTACCCTAACTTGATTCCCAATTTCTTATAATGAGTTATTTACAACTCGTTGAAAAATGGCCCTCAAAATGAAATATTTGGGTAAATCATAATAACGCAAATATTTCTTTTTTATAATTTTTTTTTTTTTTAAAAAACACAACTTTTTTTTTACTGGTTTCATTGCTAAACAGCTTCTTTCTTAAAATTTACTTAGCTAAAATTAATAAATAACCAAATTAACAATATTCCTTTTAGTCCACTCCTGTCTAGTTTCGATTTTATCCATCTCACATTACCATCCTTTCAAGAAAAAAAGACTTTTATTCATTTGTTTTATTGGCAACATACTGATAAAATAAAATAAAATAGGAAATAAAACATTAGTTAAGTAAACCTTGAGAAAAAAGCTTGTTTAGCTTTGAAACCGGTCTGTGGGAAAAAAATATGTGGTTAAAAACAAAGTTGTTTTATTTATTTTGTTGAAAAATGTAGCTTAAGACCGTTAGGAAGCTTATTGGACTTTTAAAACGGTTTCGGAAGTGTGAAGAGAGCATTGGCGAACGGTGATTTAATTTAGAGGGAAGCCAAAAAAGGATAATTTATTTGTACCTACATAGTAGATACATAATATAATGTAAGTGATATAAACTGTGAATTGCTTTTTTTCTGTAGTTCTGCGTGAGACAAAAACTCTCATCTAAAAAATCAACTCAAACGATATAACTTCGTGATTTATAATATTGTGTAACTATATTATCCATTAATTTAACACATAACTTATATTAAAGTTCATAAAAAATAGCACAATGAATTCAGTCAGTATTAGGTATTTTCATAACGATTGAAATGTCAACTGGTTGATTTTTTCTAGAAATGAATAATGCCAAAAACGGCCGCGTCAAGCGACACATGTGTTGCGAGTCATATGTCAAAAGTATCATCTCAAAGAAAAATAGTCCATAAGAAATAATGTTTGAAATACTGTTTTTCAAATCGAGAATATTCAAAGAATTTGGGTAATCTGCATGTTTACTCTAGGAGAAAAATCCTGCCACTGGGCTTAATATGTTCAAAATATAGTATACTTATTTGTATGAAGAAATAAGCTGGAGTAATCGGCTAGTTCTTTGGGTCATTGCTGACGCTGGCCGCGCTTTATTAATATTTATATTTATATTTGGATAAAAATACAAATGATGGCAATGAATGAGGAATATTTTTCTTTAGTAAAATGAACAAAGATAATAAAAAGTACAGTCAGGAATACAATATGTTTAAGAAAGAAGTAAAAAATTACATCTATAATTCTTCTTTATGTAACACTGATTAAAAACATCCTTAATATCTTTTTTGTAATTTATTTATGTTATTCTCAAAATATGTATTATTGATTAAAATAAATTAATCTATTGTAAGACGTCACTCCCCATTATGTACACAAGAATTGTTTATTTCTTTTAGGTAATTGGAAATGTTAATGTAAATATATGTATTTGGTTAATGTAAAAAAATGTGTTTAGTTGTAATATTGTATTTTAATTTGTTATTAATAAAAAAATAAATAAAAAAAATGATTTATAAGAAATATTAGTTACATATTTATTTATTTTTCTGTAAGTCACCGTAAAACATTATGGATAGTCAAATATAGTAAGCTGCGCATAATCGCTTATATACACGGTTTGCCCCTGGAAGAGAGTGCTTTCACTCATTTCAATGTAACCAATCAACAAATAATAACTTTATCATTTAATTGTATTTTTCTTTTTTACTTTACCTGCAGGAGCTATTTTCTCGAGTTGTTTGCAAAACAGTCGCTCGATGTTGAGATCCGTCTGGCTTCTTATCTACAAGTCATGAGGTGCCCGAGTTATGTTGTTGTCAGAAAAATCTTGCAGATTCTGAAGGAAGAAAAAATCAATCAAGGTATGTCAATCATCGTAATAAAAGTTATTAAAGAGATAAATTATGCCCAGATCAATAAAAAAAAACAGCCTTTCTACTTCACGAAAATCCGCAGATAGAAGAATTGAAGAAGGTCCTGCGCAGTCGAGGCTGTTCGCAAAGCTGGGACAGGACAGTATTGTCTTATCTATTGTATTGTTTTTGCGTAATCCCTGCTTAAAATTTATAAGATTCGATAAACCATGGACGTTCAACCAGCCATTGAAATTTTTTACATGAAATCAACAAATGACTACTTACTCATCGGGTCCGGACTTCTGACCTCGCCATTCCAATGTGCAGCGACAGATATCGCCATATCAGTGGCCATCCTCAAATCATCCCATTCACAAGTCAGCCGCATTGGACACAGCAGCAGACGAGGACCATCCTGCACCCCTCCACAATAGCAGATCGTGTCTTCTCCCTCCAGAAAACCTCACTTCTGTTAATTATATTTGCACCTAGTCACTCCTACCCTCAGTATGTTGAGTCCAAACTCTGGGTGGTGAGTAATTCACTTTCTATCCTAATATAATATAATGTTTTTCTGATTGTAATTTTTAGTTGCGTCATTTGTTTGGAGCCACTTGGATAATCTTGGAAAGTCCACCATTCCCTCTAGAGTAGAGAAACAAGGCTTCGTCTCAGGAAATACTATTCCCCGACCAAACCACCAACCAGACTTGAGAAAATTTTCCCGGAATTATGAACATGGAATATTCTTCGATGAATACAATGCAGGTTAGATTTCAGTAAAAAAAATTTTTTATGTAAAGATATTGTAATAAATTTAGTCTGTATCCAGGCGGTAAAGAATACAGTTATATCTATGAAATATAACTGAAACCCTGGACGAGCGTTTTCAAGTTGGGGCTTATTCTTCATCAGAAACACAGGGGTCAGCTCCTGACGTCTCTGTGACCCGTGTAGATCTATTGTGACAGGTCCCTGTAAATTTGTTCTTTCCCTTCAAACACTAGTCTTCAAACAGCCTAGCCACTGAGTGAAGGGCGAGTATTCTCATATTTCTTAATCTTCCCTTCCAAGCCCAAATTCTTAAAGTAAAATGCCATTAAATATGGGGTTACATCACAAAAAAGCTCCATCCTCGAGGACCAATGATTAAATCTGAGGATGTTAAAGCGCTCGCTCCCTACCTAATAGCCCAGTACTTTAATGATCTGGGCTTGAAGTAGGAGAACAGAATATGAGAACACTCGCCTCCCCAGTCAGTAGCCAGTCTTTTTTAAGATTTAGGCATGAAGGGAAAAAACTAATTTACGGCGACCCTTCAAAATAGATTAGGTGTCAGGAATTTATATAGCACTGACCTCCATTTTCCAGAAGAAGAATAACATATATCAGTCTAAAGCCCGTTAGATTGTAAAAGCGCTAATCGGACAAACAAATTAGTGGAAGGGTATTATTATAGAGACAGAGATATTAATAACACGTAACAGTGAAATTTCGAAAAAAAAAAACAATAAATTTAATTCATAATAATTTTGGATACTTTTTTAGGTGGTAACTATGAAGCAAACATAATCATGTCTCCAGATTCGTACATTCCTCGCTCCGCTTCTGTCAATCTTACCCTAGACATGTTTGGAGAGTCCATCAATATTTTAGAGGTAAGGAACAAAACAAATCGCATTATTCCGTCCATATTTTGAAAACATTCAATATTTTATACCGTATGCAAAGTAGCTGTGATGTTCTTTGAAAAATCTTTAATTGACGCTCCTGCAAAAATTTCTTCACGGTGCATCAGTCACCGATCCTTTTTACCAGGGTTCAAAAATATCATGATATTTATATTTATATGAAATGAAATTCATATAAAAAATTCAAGATACGATATCGCATCTTGAATCTGGAGCCTATATTCGTGCTGCGTTCTAATGTAATGTATTTATGTAGAAAGTCAAATAATAACAACTTAAACCACTAGTAATAACTTACATTATTCAATATGTGGAAAAATAAATTCAGTTACTATATTGCAAGTTATTAAATTCAGACGCATTATTTTTTCTATTTTTTTTTTTCGTATTTTCCATCTTCATTTGATTGCATTTTTTAGCAACTTTGTATGCGTCAAGTACGTTTCTAAAGTTCACGCAAGGGTTATTGTATTGGTTTGTTTTCTTAATTATTATTTTTTTAGTAGGCATGAGTTTGTCGATTACTTTCATTTTCTTCTCCCGATGCCTGGTCAGGTCGACTGCTTATTGATGTACTCGCTTCTCTGGTGAATTTTTCTGTCGGGGTAACCTTTCCTTAGCTGGTTGGTTCTGGTTTGGACGCGCCAGACACTCATCTTTTATCCTTTTGTTATCTGCTGTGATCACACCGTTATGAGTGTGATCCCATTGCTCAGGGTTCGCGACGTGGACGCTAACGAGTTGGATAAGCCAGTAGTGTTGCCGGTGGGATGCAACTGGGCGTTTGCAGCATTTTATAGAATCACACCCTCCACCACTTTCATCCCAAAACAATATTCTCTATTATTTACTTAGCATATAGATATTTCATTATTCGAATTTTCTTTTTGATGATCCATACTCACTTTTTTTTGCTGTAATTTTGATTTTACTTCTTTTATTGCATCTCTTTGACACAAATCTTCTAAGAGATCCACTAAAAAATTAAAGTCTTGATTTGAAGAATGACACACCACTGCAAATGTTCCTGTTATAAATTTATACTAAACCAATAAAATGAGCATCGTGAGTTTTTTTCCGGCAAAACCTCATTTAAAGTTTAATTTTATTTTGGTAACGCCTCCTGTATGCGAACTTAACGAATCACATCTGACAGTCGTGTATCCAAGAAACATTACATGACTATTTGTTTTTTTTTGTGACATAATATGTTTCACTCAGCATCAGCATACATGATTTATACTTATACAATAATACTTCCAGGTCTTCTCAATGAGCTAAAATAATTGAAACCTTCGTGTGAAAATATTTTTGAAACCCTTTTACACTCAAAAAATCTTTTTTTTTTTTTTGCTTCCATCCTACGAGTATTTTTATAAACTGCACATTCCTTACTCCAAACCGGATAGTTAATATTAATTTGTAATGTGTATATTGTAATGTGAAACAGTGCGACCAACATTGGTGTTCTGAATTCAAGTATACATTTATTTTCATATTTTTAAAAACATCAGTTACATTTATCATAAAACGTGTCGTAAACCATGACATATTTTGAATTATACAATATATTTATGTGACAATTCATGTAACCAAACCAAAGAATGAAATGTATTTCTCTAGAGTTGCTGTTTCTTTATGTTATTCCCCTGTTCTGGGTTAATCTCCATTCCGGTTTCCCAGGAAATCTCCGTAAAGTTAAACACGAAGAAATGCTGGAATGTCTTGTAAATCAAAGACAACTATAAAATTATAAATATCAGCGATATATATAATGATGTATATTCTTCGAACCCTGTTTTTTACTGTCCAAATTTAAAAACTCATATATAAAGTTTAATATACCTATAAATACTGATATGATATATTTTTTATCAGTTAATATAATAACACATTTTCATTCAAAATTGTAATTGAATATTTATTTTATTTTTGTGATTTCAGTTGAACGTACGCGGTGAAGGATTCGAAAAATACATCGAAAATATCTTCGGAAACAATGGTTCTTGGAGTCGTACAAAGATTGAAGAAAGACTATTCAGCCTAACTAGATTCTTGAGATCTGCAAGTGAGGCTGATAATATCAAGGAAAAAGTGGATTCCATAAACTATGAAAATGACGGTCTGAAGCACCGTAAACCATTGTTAGATCTGGGAATGAAGATCTTTGGGAATGAGATATCGTATTTTAGTGCAGAAGGGGATGAAGAAATTTCCGATGCAGTCACAAAGCTCAACCCTCTGTATCACGTACAAAAAATTCTCTCCGGCAAGGTAATTATTAAAAATAATGTTACGTCGAGTTGTGATCCCACAGTAGAGTAAAGCTAGGATTTCCTAGGACAGCGGTGCCCGTATCTTAACGGCCGTAGTGAACGGTGATGCGGTAGACAGCAGTCGTAACGGTGACTGGAGAGTGGTTTCCTAGGATAACGGTGTTATCTACACTATTTAACACCATTTTCCTAGGAAATCACTTTCCAAGTCCAAGGCTTGAACACCATTTGACTGCAAATAAATTTTCATTTTTGCACAGGTAATATATTTTTTTAAGAATGGCCATTTGGTCTCATCGCTACGGGGAAGGCCAGGAATATAATGAAAACAATCTTTGATCTGAAGTTTACTTATTTTAAATACTTTTGCATTATGCATATTATTGTCTTTATTACTACTTATTTTTAAAACTTTACGAACATCTTTATCTCATGGTAAGGAACGCTGAATATCTCTCGCTTCATCCCTGCAATGGCGTGTTCTTGTGTGGGTACTCACATCAACATTTATAATATTGCACTGTCGCTGCCGTTCACTATTCAGCGTTGTTTAATGCGCGACGTAAGCCTCTTATTCTTTTCTCACCCCCACAGCCTCAAAATTAAAAAAATTCGGTTGATAATAAAAACCCAAATATTGATAAATATATTTTTTTAATTTTGTGAGGGCCATTTTCAACGAGTTATAAATAACTCTATTAAAATAGATCTGAAGTTGTGATAGAGCGGGGGTGCGAATCTCGGACATTTGATCCGTGAGTCTACGATACTAGCCACGAACCACATCCTACCCCATTATTTTCGTTTAATGTGCCAAAATTTTAGATCCTTCAGGATGATTTTGAAGTATTCGAGATTCGTTTGCTTCAAAAACTGGGTTATGTTGTGAAAGGGTTGCTCCGCATGAAGTGATATATGTAGAATAGCCGGTTGAGTGGTGGCACGCGACGGCTCCCGTTTGTAGATCAGACTTCGTTCTCCCGATTTGATCAACAAGCTAATGAACTAACATACCATTTCACCGTTATAATTAGGAAAACTATTACTTTAATGACTGAGTTGCACTGACGGCAATAGGGTATTGAAGACAGTAAATACAAATTCTAAAAAACGCGAATGTTTAAAGGACAATTAATTTATTTCTTTAAAAGTTATATTATCCGTTCATCATTATTCTTTATTAGCTTAAAAACTGCTTTTGCGATAACAATAAATGTTTTAAATATTAAATAAAGAACTGCACTGTTAGGTTATACAATACTCTTGTTGTCTTACTTAAGTTAAATGTTTAAAGAATACAAAACATTTCCAGAAATTAAAATATCCCCACATAATGCATGTATCTTTATTATGATGTCAATATTTTATTGTTGTTTTCTGTTTTAAGGAAATTTCCTATAAAAAGGCTTCAATGTTTGTTGACACTACGTATGCAGTACCAACCGGCTGTGGACTCCCGTTGACTATGAACCTGATGGGAACCAGTGTAGTCAACTTGAAAATGTCGGGCTCTATATCTGGCACTGATAAGTTCTTTGAGACTAAAAATTTGGACTTCGAGGGGAAAATGCATCCAAGGTAAAAAAATAAATTATTTATATAACCGCTTACCGACGGTTTTGAGACAAGCTCATTCATCTCTTTGTCGGGACTCTCACTACATTAATATGTATGTAAATACTAAAATACTCCGTCACCACAGTACATAAAGTATTCAAGAAAATATTGTATAACATGTTTAGTTTACGGGATGCTGCAACCACTGGTTCTTAATATTCACTTCTTAGTCTCCTTCTGGAGCCTTGTCAGGTCTTTCTGAGTAATAATGGGAATAATCGAAATATTTAGATAATCGAAATACAAGCATTCGAGACATGCAAATAATCGAATTCAAACATCGAATCAATCGATTTTTTTACCGTGAAATAAGAAAACGGAAAAAAAAAACATTGCTGACTGTTGGGTGGGGGGGGGGGGTAAAAAAATACATGTGTAATAACAAAGTACTTTAAAATAATAATGAAGAAGGTCAACCCTACGGGAAATTTAATATAAAGCATGTTTTATTACGCACGGTAAAAATTAGAACAATAAATTGTAAATTTCTTTAAAATGTATAAAAGTTCGCCGAAATCAACCAATAATATAACGTTGTGATAGTGGTGTCATGGTCAGCGCGTTTGCCTACCATGCAAGAGGTCTCGGGTTCGATTCCCGACATGGTTGATTTGAAATATTTATTTATAAGGGTGTTTTCACACTAAAATATTTCATAGTCCCTAGACTGGTATCTGAAGCGTAAGACTGATCATCTAACCTTCATGTAACACAAAATGATCAAAGTACGCTGCAATTGGTTTACCAACGCAGTGCCCTATGCACCATTAGGGAATGATGATGATGATGATAGTTATCCTATTTCCGGGAAACAAACGTGAACTTAATTTGTCACACGCAGAGTAATTTCAAAATAAAATTAAAATTAAAATCATAAATGCTGATGATACGACACACAAAAATGATAAAAGTTGTGAATGTTTACCCACATCTCAATCAGCTCAGGTTAGTCCCTTTATATTATAAACACAAACCCATAGCAACAATTTATTTAACATTACATACTTGAATTTTATTGAACACGAATTATATTTTGCACTTCCGAAAAATTATTAAAATTAATGACTATTGTTTTTGAAATGTCATGTCCGAATTCATATCTCGATTGTCTCGAAATGTCAAGTCCGAAATCATATTTCGATTGTCTCGAAATCTCAAGTCCGAATTCACATATCGATTGTCTCGGAAAACCATTTCGAATGAATTCACTCGAGACATCTCGATTATTTTTCCGATTAGAACGAGTGAACTCGATTAGTTGTAAGCATTTCGAAATGTCTCGATCTTTTTAATAGTCGAATATTTCGATTATTTTAATTCGATTGTTCCCACCATTATTCCTGAGTTTGGCGATTACTACGATGAAAACATTTTTGTCGTGCACTACTTGGAACAGGTCTTTCATGAACTCGCCATAGTGATTCCCTTAAAAAAATAACCCGAGTGGATTTGGAGTCGAACCAGAAAACTCACGGCGTACCGCAACTTTAATTTTACGTCAGTAGTTTTTTGAAATGTCTACATAAATTCTTAAACAGATGAAAGGCCGCATACTTAAGCCACATATTTCGTGAGAAATAATATCCTTTTCTACAACTCATTGGCGGAAGGAAAGACATAAGGTTGACAGAGTTTGGGATGAAAAGAGTATCATAGCTCAGAAATCTTCGGCAGTGGTTTGGAATGCCAGATGCAGCGATGCTCGTCAGAATGTCCTAGGACCAAGATGAGTTTCATGCTATGGTCGCAAACCTCCTATCAAATTAATTATTAATTAAAATTGAATCGGTTCAACATCGATTTTAAAGAAAGATAGGCTGGAGGTTGGGCTTATCCAGAGACCTAAATAGGTATACTGAGTTAGAAACTACCTTGAATATATCTTCTCTTCAAGACTGTCGAAATAAATCCGACCGTATAGTCCTATTTAAAATTCTCAACTCACTCTTTGATGCGCCTGAACTACTGAGCTCAATAAAATTAAATATCCCAACTAGAATCCTCAGACAAAACTTACTCTTTCATACCAATATCCATAGAATCAACTATGATTTTCATTCCCTTATGCCCAGAGTTCTTAGGTCTGCCAACAAACATACCAGTCTTGATTTCTTTGATAACAATTTGTCTTCTTTCAAACGATCAAATTCAATTATAAACACCTCTTTCCCGCTTCCACTCCCACAAAGTCTACTATAAACCATTGAGTCTTTCTAATTTTTTTATAATAATTTTCTATGTATAAATGTGTCCATAAAAATGCCCATTGGGCGTATATATAAATAAATAAAAGAGAACCGAGACCTTGAGGCGGACCTCAGATTAATTTTATATCGTAGATGTTTGATCGAAATTGGAAATTTCGTTGGATCTGTTGGTTTTGCTTTCCAGTATGGCTGTTAACGTTGCGGCAACAATGAGCGTCAATGCAGGGGGCTTGGCCGCCACAGGACTTCGGGTCAACATGCGCATGCATACTTCTACCGCTCTGTCTGCGCAGATCAAGCTCAGGGGAGGGCGCTCCGCCGGCCTCAAGCTGTCTCTGCCCCACACCAAGCAGGAAATCTTCGAGGCCAGGTAAACTAAACACGATGGAAGAGGAAAACGGAAGATAAATATTCTTATCTTTAAGACCAATTCTAGAATGGCATCAATTGAGTAAAGTAATATTTCAATGATGATAATAATCTAAATTGACGTTGTTAAAATTTTATTGAATACCATAATAGTAATATTTTTTGCCACTGCTCGTGTAGTTGCAATTTGGTCATGATTCAGTCATTTGGTCAGTTTGGTGGCCATTTTTAACAATTTATAATTTGCCAAACTTTTTATTTTTAAAAAAATAAATATTGACGTTCTTATAATTTACCAAAATATTTCAATTTTGGTGGCAATTTTTAACAATTTATAAATGACTCACTCTTAGAAAATGGAAATCAAGTTATGGTAGAGTGGGGTTCGAACCTCGGGTCTTTGGTATGCGAGTCCGCAAGCCACGGGATCACACCAGATTCGAATCATCTCACAGTGAAAGAGGCAAATAAAGCAGTAGAGTAAAATTAAATAAAAATCCCAATTTGCGAAATTCAAAATAAATAAAACATTTAATTTTGTAAATAAAAATTCTTGATGGAATTTCATTGTAATTTATTATAGAAATAAAATACGAGTGATATTTTCTTCAAATTTGTGGAATCCACAAATTTGGAATATCCAGTGACCGGTTTCATCGCTTTCGCGACATCTTCGAGACTGGTCAAAATAAAGCTGCACTAAAGTAAAATCAGAAAATAAATAAAGCTACACGATTTTTGATGAAAAAAAGTTTTTTTTTCTAATTTGTCAAAAACAAACAAAAAATTACATTGTAGATTTAAAATACCTGTTTATTTTCATCATTTTCTAATAAACTTACCCTTTGATACGGATTTACCTGTGCAACATTGGCTTCCTTAATGATTTTTCAATTATTTGAGTTGGTTTTAAATAAACGCACCTCTACGCAGCGCGGGCCAATGCATGCTAATATGTATTGGCCAACGCATTGGCCAACGTGTTGGGGGGATTATTTGTGGCTGTCAACGATGGCCAAGCGCTGGTCAGCGCATCCACACGTTGTCCCAGCTTTTAGTACGCTACGAACTACCAGAAAAGGTGCACGCTATTTTTTGTGTGCTTTTGACGTCCGCACATCGCCCCGCACTGACAGATACTGGACGACTCGCCAACGTGTGGGCAGTTTTCAGCGATTTCATAATTTTAAACAAATAATGTTTTGTTACACTATTATTATTGCTGTACAATATTATTTATCGTTTACTTTTTGTGCTGTTACATGTTCACTTAATTGCCATACTTACTAGTTCTTTGCTCGATGTATTATTATTGTGTTTTTTTTAATTATTTTTTTTGTCAACTTTTTAAAATCATTCTTATGTTGTTAAAATTCCACTTGTCAATGCGTTTTAAAGCTACAAGACTTTTTGTGATGTTAGCTATCATATTATATTTATCATATTTTGTAAATGTTATCAACCATCAAATATCTAAATTTAGTAAATGGGGTCTAGAATTTCAACCGTCCATGCGCTCAGTAACTGCAAGACTTGTTGTTATCTGACTTCTATTATTATAAATGTGCTTTTTATTTTGTTTTTAAAATATCATTTTAACTTTAAACTCCACTGTTAAATAATAAAAAAAATAAAAAAATGAAAATAGAGGCTAGATTTCTTACTGTCCATGCGCTCTGTAGCTGCAAGACGTGCTGGGATATTTATTTATTGTACAGCGCCCTTGAAGTGATTTTCACAAAAATGGCGCTATATAAATTATCCAAACTTATATATATATATATTATTGTAGCATACATATTATTTGTCCTAACTTAACATAGGACTTCAGTCCAATGGAGTTGGGACTTGTGTCTTAATTAATGTAAATAAATAAATAATTTATGGGTGAAAAATGTGTATTTTATTTTTAATTGAATCGGCATTCACTTCGTAACACCTTAGATAAGGGGAAAAAAACCCCTGCTCTAAGTTTCACTGATTAATCTGTTTATTTTTTGTTTAGATTCTATGTCATTGTGAACAATATTCTGTGTTTATTATATTAGTTTTATATCACCCTTCGATAGGAGAAGTGCTCTCCCGAAACTATAGTTGTATTCTTGTAAAATAATAAAATTTTGTAACATCGATAACAAAGTTTTATTTTCATAATAATTTAATGTGTATTTTACTCACATTAATTTGCATATCTCTGTTTATTTGTAGATCTGAACTTATAATCTTGCACGGCAGTAAAGAGAGAAAACAAGTTGGTATCAACAAGAACAAAGTGGAAGCTTCTACTTGTAGCTGGAGAGCTCTTGACTTGGCCGTCGGCATCAAGATGTGTGCAACTTATGAAGTAAGTTCTATTTTAGTGTTTTTAATAGCACTAATGCAGTGCCCTGAGCACCATCAAGATTGGAATAAGAGGGGTAATTTTTTTGCTAATTTTATTTTCTACGACGCACAACGTAAAGTAAAGTAGAGAAGGTAAAATATTTTATCGAAAAATAACCTTTCAAAAAAAAAAAAATACTTGATACAGCGCTATCGTAACTCATTACATTATGAGGAAGGGCAGTGGTCTTTTTTTATATTGTGCGTGTGTGTGGGTGCGTAAGTATTTTTTTTTTGTTTGTTTAAAACTTGTAATTATATTAAAAATGGTACAAGAAAGAGCTTGGTAAAAAGTTTGAAACCTTTTTGTTAAAAGTTAAATCAAGAAATGTTAAAAATTGTATTTTTTAAAGATATATTAAATTTCAAAACCGTATTCTGAAAAAAAAGCATTTTATTTTAAAATTTAACTCATACACACTGAATGAATAATGTGCGACGAGTCCCATACAATACGTTAGGTAACCACAAAATGCAGTAATGGACAATTATCATAGATTTTTTTTATTAGCTCATAAATTAATCTCAAAACTCACAAGCCGATCGGTACTATTCTTATTAAAATCTGTTAATTAATAATGGAGATATAAAGGATTAAATTCTAGTAATTTGAATGGTGCCAAAAACAAACAATTCGTGACGTCATCAAGTACGACGTCTCCGAATGTTTTGTGACGTCATCGGATTTTTTTTTCATCAATATGGATTTTATAGAGTATTGTAGATAACTTCATTTTTCTATGTGTCGTTTGTTTACATTTACGGTGTCCTGTCACTTATCTAACGATACTTGTTGTGACTTATAATTTTCATGATAAATTGATAATTCAATTTATCATTAACATATAAATTAATATTTAGAAGAGGTTGAAAACCTTAAAATAATAAAAGAAATTCGAGATGTAAGATGCAATCCGTTTTCACATCCATCTGTCAGTGCCTGGAACTGGGGGGGGGGGGGGCTTAAAATAATATGCATAGACAACTCTCCTTATATTTCTATCTGTGGCCTGTGGCATTACCAACATTAAAATGAATGCAATACTCGTGAAGTTCTGTGACAAAATTTATTACCAACTTACGAAACGATTGTTTTCGAAAGACCTTATTTTCGAAACGAAAATAATGATAATAAAGTATGTTCATTAGAGTGGGCCGATGATGCATGAAGTTTTTTTATTCTTTTAGACATCAAAATAGAAGAAAATGTTGCGTTTTTATTTATTTATTTATTATTATAACTATAACTAACGGCCGTTGCCAATTTGTACAAAATTAAAGTTAAATACGAAGTTATATAAAATAAAGAAAACATTGTTAATTGTTATGGTTAAACTCAGTAAAAGTAATGTATAGTAAAATAAATAATAAAAGATTGATAGTAAAAGGGTGAAGTATAGAAGAAAAGTAGTAAAAAAGAGATGCATTTTAGGTTTGTAAAGCTTACATAGGCACACATTGTTAGGCACAAAAATTCAGCAAAAATATAAAAATAAATACATATATATGAGTATATTATACAAACAGACTGAATCCCCGGTTCATCGGTTATTGTTGCAAAGTCAGTAGTACTTATTTCCTATATACAACCGAATGAGCATGAATCATCTAGGTAGCAAGTATGATTGTTTGTATATATAATGTTTCGGGGGTCTCAAACTAATTATTTTATTTATTCTATCTTAAAATTAAAGAAAATACGTATAAAAAATCAAATAAAAATGTTTTTGGATCACATTGAACGTAAAAATCTTTTTTTTTTAAATCCATACTACTATCCATCCCTCAGCCGAGGTTTGAAGTTTATAACTGTCTGAATATTTTGTTAATTACCTGTATTGATACAATTATTTTTTTGTTAGTAAAGTTATTACCTAATCACATTATAAACTCGAACGCGTTTTAAAACTACCGAAATCGAAAAAGTTTACACTCCGCGAAACTGATATCGTTGAGCACCTGGCTAATATTGACGAAAACATTGGCTCATTAAAACAATGCTACCCATTTATTACAAAACAGCGATTTAAACAAACACCAAATAAATAGTCTAGATCTTGTCTTGGTGTCTTTTATGTTTGTCAATGCCTTTTTTCTTTTTTTTAAATGTTTTTAACTATTATTTTATTGTAATATTAAAACCCTATAAATTGTATACATGGACAATGTCTGTTAATAAATAAATAAATAAATTAAACAAAGTGCAATTTACTCCATTAGATGCTTATTTAATGAGGTTTTAATGCACAGTATAACATTTAATTGGACTGATTCTTACTTAAATACGAAATGACAGCCGGTTTGGCGAAAAAAATTAACTTTTTCGAAAACTTCAAACTCTGAATGAGGGCCAAAAGTAGTATCAAATATTTTTTGCATTCCAATCAATCCAAAAGGCAATCTTTTAGACCCCTTTTATTTCGAAATTCGTAATTAACCCACCCTTTAGTCCATTCCTCAGAGTAATAATTCGCTACCCGCTTATAGAAATGCCACTTCGCTCTGTTGCATAGAACAAAAGCGTTCCAAATTTGGCACCATCTTTAGGCCAAGGTCTCAATCGCACATACGATTGAGACTATCATCCAAATGCGTTAGCATGAACTCATTTAATTTACCATCTCCTGACAGGCGCAATAAGGATCTTCAGCCAAAAAAAATGTTTTCTTACGCGCGGTAAAAATCAGAGCGTTAAATTATACTGCAAGGTTTCTTGAAAATCTACCAAAAAACCAACTACTTTCAACGACGTCCCTAGTTCATATGAATCAACTAACGATAAAACAGTTGTGGAAGATTTTCATTTATTTTTTCAATGTTACTATATCATTGTAGACTGTTGGTTTGTTTAAAATAAATAAATAAACTCTCAAATCCCTGTTTTGAGAAATCAAGCATTTAAGTTTAATATTTAAAGCATTAACTTTGTGGTCAAACATTTTAATAAATGTTATTAAATATTTATAAATAACCACCTACCGACTTTTCTATGTCTACCGGTTTCGAGACGTACCCGTCTCTTCGAATGTCGGTTTGCATGTTAGTTTAATTGGTATCCTGGCGAAAAGACGGGTACATCTCGAAACCATTAGACGTAGAAAAGTCTGTAAGTGGTTATATACAAATATTTTATAACATTCATTTAAGTTTTGTTCCAATTTCACTCTTTTATATCTTATTTTAATATAGTAAGATGTTAAGTGCTCATTTAAGAACAAGTTTTTTTTTCCGTTTCTTAATTTTATACTAAGTAAATATTTTGTTATTGAAATCTTTTAGCCTGAATAAAATACCGGGTATACGACTTAACCTTAAATTTATTTTTAAAACTACAGATATTTATTTATTTTATTTTATTAACATAAACTGCAAATCTGCCTTTTACAAACATTTATAATACTAATATTTTTTGGCTTCAATTTTTTTTTTTTTTAAACATAAATTTACTTATACTCAAGATTTATTAAAAAAATAAAACCTAAAAATCATACAAGATTTATATTTAAAAAATTAACCTAAAAATTATACAGCATATTCAGTAGAAAGTTTAAATAATAAAACATTCTATAGTAATACAACAAGAAAATCATAAGTACTGTTTCATACAGCTGGGCAAAGTGAACAAAAAACTGTGAATATTATGAAAAGCATGAATAAACAAATATAATTACCATTCACCATCTTTGAAAAAGTTTAAAAGGTTTGTTCTATAGCAACAATACCCTACACTAAATATATCAGATACGTGGGAATAACTATTGCCGAATTCATGAAGTCTATTTAATACGGCATTACAAGTATACACTGTCCGTAAATTGTTGCTACAAAACGGTGGCAACTGTCCAGTCATTCTTCCAGGCACCCTGAAGTTGATATGAAATATATATGAAATTTAATATGACTTAGTATATTTTGCCAGTTTGTAGAGCGTTAAAAACTTTACAAAACTGCATAATTAAGTCAAATCAGCACATTTTTGAGTTAACATTTTTTGCCAGTATACCACGATATAGTCTTTTATAGCCTCCGGACTGGCATAAGAAGCATGAGACAGATCATCTTGCCTTCGTGTTCGCTTATTTGCTGCGATTGGACTACTAATAATTACCTGAATTAATATTGTGTCTCTTCTTTTTAGTTTCCTAACCTAACTGCCGTGAATGACGCTCCATACTTCCTTATGGCTGGACCAGCCAATTATTTGCTATCTCTTGAAAAAGTAGACCCAAGTGCAAATGTGTACTCTTTCCTCTACAGTCTGGAATCCAACAAAACTGCATCAGTTGTAGGGTTCGAATTCGACACACCAGGATCCAAGGTAAGATTCTTGTATTTTATTTAATACGAGCTGAAGCCGACAATGCTTTGCTATTGCTGGATTAGATGTTATACTCGTATCTAGATTAAATGAACAAAATCGAATGCTATCGAAATACGATTTCTCGTGTGAATGTGTCATAAAAATATTTACGATAGATGCACAAATTTTGAGATCCGTACATAACGTAAGGCTAAGATAAGCATTAACAACAAAATCAAGAAAGAAGTTCTGCGTTGGTTTGAACATGTAGATTGAACGGACAACGAAAGAACGGCTAAAAATATTAACAATGCGAATGTTCATGGATGCAGAAATAGAGGAAGACCGAGAAAGACATGGCATGACCAAATCCTACAAATACTTGATGGATATGGAAAAAGTTGGAATAATTGGTGCGCGTGCATGAGAAGATCTATAAATGTAGAGGAAGCGAGACCTGAATGCAAAGATAGAGTGATGTGGCGTTATATTCTCTCTCCCTACCCTTACAGGGAAACGGCGTGATGGTTTGTTGTTTGTTTTTGTTGTTAAAAAAAAAACATTTCTCTAATGCCATAATTCTGAGAGAAAATACGTGAATCCGTTTGTATGAAGAAAAGTCGGACCACGTTTCCTCTTAAGCTAAAACATAATTGAGTATACTTACAAAACTTTACTAAAAAAACCTTTAGTAAAACCGTTTGGATAAACGTAAAAAAGATGTTGTAACTTTTCATTGGTAAGTAGGTACTTGTTTATGATTGAATTCCAAATCTAAAAATAATAGATATTCAAATATTGAATTCAAGTAGGTACCTAAGTACTTGTTAATGTTTGAATTCCAAAACATAAAATAATAAATCATTTAACTATTCTGGTACATAAGAAAACATCATATGATCTGATACCATTTACCATTAATATAATATTAGGTCTTATGCTGTGTTAACCTTTTCCTTACGGTTTCAAAAACATCCGCGCGTTACGGTGCTCTGTAGTCATTACACATGCAAAAACTGAGACATTTTGAATAGGAAAATTTTAATATTCATGGGCAGTCCTTCAATTATTTATAGTTGATGTCAAAAGTGACAACATGTTCAATATAATTGCAAAAAACATTTTAAAAAAACATAAGTTTATACTCGCAGCGCGGGGGAAAGAACCGCCACTTACAAAATCCGGAGAGCTACTAGTTCGTGTGTGTGACGCGTGAAATTGTTTCTCTCGCTCCAGAATATACCTGTTTATCGAGAGTGAGACAATTATATCGTCCGACTAACTTGCAAAACTCCAATCTCCAAAAAAAAAAATTTACAGAAGGGTGATTTCAAAAAAATAAACTGTTTTTTTACCCTCCTGTAAAATTTTTCTTTTTGGAGATTGGAGTTTTGCAAGTCAGTCAGACGATATATAAGGTTACTATTTTACTACGTACTTCGCAACATGTGACACATTGGTAAACTTTCTATTGTATTGGTGATTTATCTAGAATTTTTGATAAAATGCTTTTTCTGTTCCCTATAAGCATTAATTATTTAATTAAAAAATATTTTAACCGATACGAAAATGTATAGAGGAGTGCCGAAAATTTTAACCCATAATTTGAAATATTCATGGAGATATTCACATTATTAGATGCAATGTGTACTAGCTACATTACTATTTTATTTAATTTTTACATCTGAGCATGTTTTTCATTCTTTATTTCCATTCTTAATTTTTAATTACTCTTACAAATTTTCTTCATTTTTAATATTATTTCCATTTGTAAATACTCACTACAAACTACAAACCTTAAAATATATTTTTTTCACTTAAATTTTAATTTTTAAACAACTTTCATTTATGTTTTCTTTTTCCTTCTCTTTTTTATACTTTCATAATTAACCTTACATATAATTGCTTTTTAATATGGAAACTTCACTGGTCCATTAGAATTAAGTCTAAATGTGTAAAATATTAAACTTTGTAACTGTACTGTATGTTTCCTGAATAAAAGAAAAAATAAAAATAAAAAAAAATAAAAAATAAAAAAAGCACCGAGAAGGGAGAGCTAAGAAAGTTAATAGAATTGAATGAAAACAAAATAAACATGGTAATGAAAAATTGATAATTAATTCTTATAATAATTCTAGACCAAACGCATGTTCAACGCCAGCATCAGTTCCTTCCCCAACACGGGATCCGCAGTCCTGGCCTACCACTCCTCAAACCACTACCTCAAGGCCCTGGCTTCCTATAAGAACTACCCGGACACCAAGCACATGGAGTGTATGCTGGACATCGATGGCCAGAAGCACTTTGACGCTGTCATGTCACTCTCCAAACAAAACCAGAAGAACGGCTATATATTAATTCCGCGCCTTTACGTGGCTGTTAATGGAGAAAGAATCACTGAATTGGGAGGTAAGGAACGATCAAATAGCTAGAAAATGATTTACCAACCCTTACGGGTTATTACATTAATCCAGGTGAGACTATTATGTCACATGAGTCTACATAGAATACAAGGCTTGATATCATAAGGTGGTTACTACAACCAGGTAACTTCAAAATCATCATTTGTGAGTTACCCACTTAAAACACGTTTTTTATCCTCCTCCGTGAATGCTACAAATAGACAAGCCATGCATTTAAATCCTAATAATAATCATAATCATTATAATTATTTATTATTTAAAAAGGCTCAAATATGTTAAATGTCAACGTTTCCGGGATTTGAACCCGGGATCTCAAGAATGGTAGACAAACGCACGACGAGGCGGAGGTTTTTCCACTCGATTTCGTTTTTCAGGATCGAATTAAAAACATTCATCTAGAATATATCACCTTTCTTTTAACAATTTTAAATAAATAAGGGTATATGATATACTATCGAGTAATTATTTATTAGTAGAATAAACAATATTTTTTAATTTAAAATTTGGAGTTCCACAAAAACAGTCCATTTGCAATGCAATGGGCCACGCCCCTAATACGTCACGATTCGTGTAAATTTTGAACTTTGTTTTGAACCCTTTAAATTTAAATCGAACATCGTCACGAATCTTGACGTCACAATTATCAAGGCCAAACATGTCGCGTTTTTTAAAGTCATGTATGAAAACATTTTTCCACAATATCCATATTGATTTTGAAAATACAACAATTTTTTCCAAATCCATTTAATATATTTTATCGTTTTTCGTAGTAGGTGATATTTCCATATTCTTGTTCTGTTTCTCACACAGAACTGTATTCTTCATCCGCACAAACACAGACATGCACTATTAGGTGCTTATAAAAGAATGATGGAGAAGAAAAAAAGTTAGTTTTTATCAATCTCCCAATCTATGGGTACTTTTAATATTAAATATAAAAAGTGTGTGATTAGTAATTAAACACTATTGCTTGCTTCTCCATACCAAATTTTTATGTGATTTCATTCGTTTAAAATTATTAATCGGGTTATTTTCTCTATCACAACTTCTTTTTGTGCTAGTTAACAGAAAAGGGTTTATAATAAGGACATGTGGGTAAAACTATTTTTAAAAATACCATTATGTTTTCCCAGGTACATTGCGAATGGCTCAAAAGAAAGGAGTATCACAATGCGACGTTTCTCTGGAATTTCAAACAAAACGTCTGGCAAGTAGATTGATTGGATACCTGACATGGAATGGCCCGAGCAAGGTATTTATTTATTTATAAATTTACACGCCCTACGGGCTTTTACATTTATTAGAAATATATTCAAGTGCAGCAGTGAAACAAAAAGATACAATAATAAGTAAGAATAAGGAAATGTACCAACATAGGTTTATGGGTATAGAGAAAGATATTTAATATATTTACTTATAAAAACATACTTTGCATACATACACATATACACCGCAAGACAAATAAATTTACGAGTTCTCAAAAAAAACTAAAATTGACATATAATGAATTATTCTTGATATTTAATTAGTTTTTTTTATATTGTTTGACATATGTGATGACTACTCGTTATTTCAAGGTTAAAATAAAAAATCTTACTCATGAATTGTACTTAGAAATTGCCATTATATATCAGGTATCAGATTACCCGAACCTTAGAGACCCATAACGGTTCATTTATTGTCGAGTGTTTGTGATGGAATAATAAAAGACATGTTATTTTTTAATTCATATTTAAGAAGTAGGTTCTTATCGCTTTATTTTAAATTAAAGTATTTTACATTTAAACATATTTATAACATTTAAAAATATTTAGTACTTAGTGAATTCACCTTTATTTTTTATAACATGTAAAATTCTATTATTTAGAGAAGCGTAAAGCGAATCTAAAATTTCTGATGTTATTTCTTCTTCCCAAACTTGAATTAAGTTTTTTTTTAATTCCTCAATGTTTTTTGATTTTTTTTTCCCGACTTTTTTTTTCATAATCGCCCATAAATTTTCTATCGGGTTCAAATCAGGGCTATTCCCGGGCCACGTCAACGATTTTAAGCCAATTTTCTCCTTGAATTCATTGATCTATAAAAAAACAATAAATTATTTATCATGTGGTCACAAAATGCATTTAAAAATATATATATTTGTACTCACAGTGCGGGCTCTATGGCACGGCGCAGAATCGTCCTGAAAAATTGGGTCCGCGGTATACTGCGTAATGTCCTCGATTGTTGGAATAATATGTTTTTTTAACACTTTTTTGTACTGAATGGCATTCATCGTACCCTGTACAAAATTTAGAGGTCCTAAACCGTATGCTGTCATGCACCCCCAAATCATCACGTAGGGTGAATGTTTAACGGTTCGAGTGACGCACGACGGATGATATCTTTCCCCACGTTTTCGTCGAACTATCTTTCTGCCGTCTGGACCAAAAAGGTTGAATTTTGATTCATTAGAGAAAACAACATTTTGCCAATCCTCCAAGGTCCAATTCTGGTGCTCTTTCGCCCAATCCAGTCTAGCCTTCTTCATTTTGTCCGTGAGTAATGCTTTCTTTGCGGGACTCCGTGCTTGGAAACCATGCTCCAACAGCCGCCTGGACACTGTTTTTACTGAAAATGTTGATGTGCTGGTAGACTGCACCTTTGCGTGTATTTCAGGTGCCGTAAAAAATCGATCGCGCATAACAATTTTTTTTGTTAAGCGATCATCTCGGGCAGATGTCACGCGCCCCCGTCCGCTTCCTTTTTTCCGTTCTATGGATCCAGTTTCTTGGATTTTTTTTAATAAAAACCTCACTGCACCTTCTGAATACCCAACTCGACGAGATATTTCACAATTAGATATGTTTTCTTGCGACAATGTGATTATTTTGGATTTTATCGCAATCGACATTTGCTTTGCACTTTCCATGATTGTTGTGTTATGTTCACTCAAACGCGGGTAAAACAAGACTGTTGAGACATTTTAAAATGTAAATATTGTAGAAAGGTGACACATAGTGTCCTTAATTTATTAAACAAAAGAAAGAGGTATCGATAAAGGATTTCTTAGAAAAAGGGTTCAGTAAAGTCAAGGGGCGCGGTAGCAGGTAAACTCGTAATTTTTTTTGTCTTGCGGTGTACATACATGCATGTATATGTATATACATATATATACATACTCGTTACCTAGCCGCTGGCCGGTGTAGTCTAGGTATTGGTAAATTGTAATAATAATTATGATTGCCAGGAGATTAAAAAAATAACTTTAGCTGCCGAATATTTCGAACAGGTACTTTTATGCTGATAACACTAGTTGATTCCGGAACGTTCAATACGCCATTTGCTATTTAATATAAATTTAATAAATCTTAATTTATAATTCTGCTTTTACAAAGAGTCGACATATTAAGTGTACATAATAAATTGTCGTAATCAATATTTTCAGTGGGTATATTTATTAAGATTGTAATTGATGAATCTAAGGAATTTGCGTTGTACTCTTTCTTTAAAATATGAACATTGTAATAAGGTGACCAAATTGTTGAATTGAATTCTAAATTACTTCTAACTAAGGCAGTAAATAGTACTTTGAGGGTAGTGATAGAATTAAAATCCTTTACAGTTCGCTGCAAATATCCGAGATGTTTTATCGCCTTATTAGTGACAGTATCAATGTGAGGAATAAACGATAATTTTTCATTAAAAACTATCTCCAAATCCTTTTTTGTGTAACTCTTTCCAGATTAATATTATTGATGTTAGAATCGAATAATATAGGTTTTTTACTTCTTCTAAATGATATTACACAACACTTGTCGACATTTAAGTAAAGTTCATTTTTCTGGCACCAGTTGTACAGTCTATTGATATTAGTTTAATTTTTATTTATTTTACCCTAAAATGGCAGTTAAATTAATATATTGGATTTTTTTTTCAATCGTTTCAGCAACTAGTTTTTTGCATTTTTTATTGTTTGTCATACAATATTTGCTGGCGTTTATTTAGCTGATTGATACACACTATTTATTTATTTATTTGGATCACCAACAGCTATAATTATCTTATATATAACAAAACAAATAACAAATAAGCCAATAACAGGTTTTCACAAGTAGCATCACAGTAAGTTAAAAAAGATTCTCGAACATAAAATGAATAGTAATTAAATGTAAATTCAAAAGAAAAGAAAAAATACTACGAATTATTTCGAAAGCAAACGCCGTACGTCATTAAGATTATTTGCAAATAAATCTGTGTTTAATGATTTATTTATTACATTAAAATTATTAATTACTATTAAATTATTATTCACATAGATGTTTTATTTAAAAATCATCTTTGTACGTGTTTTTTATGGACGATTATGTTTGGCAAGTTCATACAATCTGAAATCACTCTGCTGCATGCTGGAATTGAGGTTGATTAAGGAACGATTGATCCATCAGTAAATAAATATTTTCAGTACCAAATATCACATTTGTTTTACAACTGCGTTGTATTTAAACAACCATTACGGAGCACTGTGTTTGCTCACTCGATCAGCACCATGCGAAGGAACTACTGAAAGGGCATTTGCAAAGGTTTGCTTTCAACCTAATAAAACTATGCCGAAACCAAGTGAAGATTTATCATTTCCACCCTTACTGGGTACTGCAAATAATATAAACACTTTGATAGAATTAATCTCGTTAAAACTTCTAGATGTAGGTTCTGCAGTTCAAATAATGAAACGCCTTTACACATGTTATATGAATGTGGTGCTTTATATTACAAAAGATGCTATTTCTTCGGTGTACTATTGGTTAAACCTGAAGATGTGAGAGGACTCTACCCCTACCTGATGTCCTGCTTGGAGAAAGATATTAAGCCATGGATATAAAAGCACTCACTTTTCATTCAGTAGCCCTGCTCTTCAAAGACCTAGGCTTGAATGGCGAGAATTAATTCATGGTTACACGCCACAATAGATCTACCCAGCTCGCAGTGACCTCAGGAGCTTTTTTGGCCCTAACTCCTATCTACAAGAACTTGAACAGTAACTGAATTTGCTCTTGTAATATTCTATATTATATTGCAATGAGTTTTTTGATAATATAATTTGAATCAACTATGAATATATATCTACATTTAGTTATGCTTCGATTTCACTTGAAAGGTCGCTTTGAGAGGGTGTTTCTCATGAAATAAAATAGCTTTTTTGTCATTTTAGGGAGCGAAACTTCGATTAGACTATCAGTTCTTGGATGAAAAGCGCGAATCTATAAAAATTGACGCCCTAATAAGCAATAGAGAGATGGGAGAAAGATTGGATTTCTACGGAGAATTGGGTCTTGACTTTTCATCATATCCTCATCTGAATTTTTTCACTGCCACGAAGTACATGGTAAGTAACACATTCACTTTAATTTTTCTGTCATGTTTTTATTATAAATACGGTTCAGTTTAGTCCCACTTAATTGGTTTTAATTATTTAAATTTATTTCAACAAAGAGGGAAAACATTTTTGAGAAGGGAATATGGAAGTCTAGGCATTTACAGGGCTTATGACCTGTCATTGGCTGGTTTAAGTGGCCACTTTACACACTGTGTAACCGTTCAGTCTGAGAAAATTACATGGACAAGTACATGAACATATTGAATCTTACATTTTTATACAAAAATTAAAAACAGAGATTAACAAAAGAAATATAAATATAAAAAAAATTAACACTTTACTATGAATATAAAAAAAATAACACTTTACTATGAAGAGATGTTATTTTATTATATTATTCTACTTTTATTTATTTTTTAATAATATGTGACTCGCTTACATTATCAAATTCTACATCAAATGACTAAAACATACAAACTATCTGCATACACAATAAATTTACTGTATATTTGTTACATAAACATTAAATAAATCAGACGATTTAAGACTGCATATAGTGAGACTGCCTGGTACCTAAAACAATCTACTTTGACTTGAATGTATTCACAGAGTTTCCAGAAAGTCTCAGGAACGTTAGAAATTCTTTGCTTTTAGAAAATAATCCTTTCAGTTTATTTATAATCAACATATAACTATCCGCTCCCAATGGTGCATAGATGAAGCAAGTATGGTAAACTAAAATCTTTTGTAATGTTTTTAGGGAACAGAGCACCACGTAGAAAGTAGCACCAATTTCAGTTCTTCTAGAGAACAAATGGGAAATAACACAAAACTGCACTACGCCTTCTCTCGACACAGAACCTTCAATGGCTTTAGGATGAACCACCATTTAAAAATATTAAAACCATACCTGGATATTGTATTCAAATTCGAACAGGTTTGTACTCTTTATTAATAACATGAATAAAAGATCTGATATGGAATTCATATTGATTTATTATCCAAATATGCCCAGAGGGCTTTTACATGACAGGTATAAAATTAAAATTCAAGCGGTTTACGGTAGGTATAACAAATAAATATGTAGGCTGATAAAATATTATTAATATTTAAAGCATTAACTTTGTGGTCAAACATTTTACTTCATATTTGTATATAATATTTGTATGTAACCACTTACCGACTTTTCTATATCTACCGGTTTCGAGACGTACCCGTCTCTTCGTCAGGACACTAATCAAACCAACATGCAAAACCCATTATACACCTTTACCATAGTTGTTGCACAAAAAAAAAACATCATGACATGCATTAGAATAAGCGCATGCACTGATTAGGGTAAACATGCACTGATTAGGGCAAACATGCACTGATTAGATTATGAAAATATTTTATGTTGTTTGAGAAATAGTTTTAAAAAAGGAAGGAGCGTGAGTTTAATAGATTTAGGGTGACAATAACAATGGAACATCGGGTAACAGGCTATATTTTTTTTTTTTTCAAAAATATTTACCAAAAATTCTTAAATTAAAGTCCTGCTGAGTTGCATACATACAACTCGTCAGCAGGTTCTTATAAATTACATTAATTATTTACACTTAGCCTACATTAACAATAATTTTACTTGAAAAACAATTACAGATTACATTTTGAAAAATTAAAAACTATCACTAATACAAAAAACTTTTTTCTAATAACCATAATTTGAGCAAACGTCGAACTCCTGTATTTAACTCAGTATTTTTAATATTGTTTGGTAACATATTAAATATTTTAGGTATACTGTATTGCAGTGTCCTTTTGCCATATTTATTGCAGTATCTAGGAACAGCTAGCCCTTCCATACTAGTAAACCTGGTGTTGTAATCATGTACCAACTTGAGTTTATACTCGGAGTGCGACGCATGCTGACAAATTAATTTGTACCAAAGTAGAGCCCTAACAGATAATTTATTTACAGATTTATACATTAATGATATTGAAATATTGTGTCTCTGGCGGTATACATCTTTATGTAGTAGCAATTTGATCATAGAATTTTGCAAGGTTTGAATAAAATTAATATTAGTTTCACTTGATAACCCCCAGGAAGTTATGGCGTATCGTATAATTGATTCAGAGAGAGATAAATAAATGATTCGTAAAGTATTGAAAGGTTGTTTGATAATTGATCAAAGGAACATTACTTTTAACCCTTTATTATTTGTATGAAAGATTTTAACTCCTGTATTTTTAATAAAGTCATGATTAAAATTCATTAGGTGATTTGCGAATTTCGAGAAATTTTTATTGTGAAGTTTTCACGTCTCGAAACCGGTAGACACAAAAAGAAATATTTAATAACACTCAGTTATATCTAGGCACTTATCTAATGAACAACAATTAAATTATTCTCTTTTGATCATCAACGGTTAAAATTATGACGACGTGTTGTAAAATTTTTATTTGCTTCCAAGATTTCGACCATTTTCTGTCAACATTTTAAGCCAAATCCGAAAATTTCCTAGCTGCTCTAATTTTTTTTCTGTTTCAGGATGGATCCCTTTCTACTATGAACAGTACTGTAATGTACGATAAGGGAACAAGTGTAGGGGGGTTGATTAATGTTGCCGGTAGGTTGTATGCCCCGCCGGGAGCAGTGTTGTATATAGACGCCGGTCTCAATGCCACCCTTCCTGCTCTCACACCAATGGTCATAAATCTAAAACTACACGAAAAAAAGACAAACGAATTTGATGTAAGTATTATTTTTTTTACATACAATGCTACAGAACCGAGTTTTTTATTGTATTCAGTAGCATGTTATTATTTAAATTACCCACTAAATCTAGAGAAATTTGCTCTGCACTCTCTCAAGTTATGATGAATGAACTCTATAAAATTTGACCTTTCAAGTAACAAAACAGATAAAGATAAGATGCAGTTGGACTACCAACCCAGTGCCCTATGAACCACTGGTTGTTAATAAAGAAATAATGATGATGACATTTGCAATACAGGCCTAGAAATTACAAAAGTTTCTACAAGATACACTCAACATTTTTGACGACCGTCACGCTTTGGCGACAAACACCACATTTTCCTTTTAATTTTTTTTTATGTTTACAATATTAAATTGTGATCTTTCAGATATTTTTGCAAGGCGTTTGGTTTACTGGCACTGACGCAAATGTTATGGCAGTTTACCAAGAAAAGAGCACATCTCTCATAGCGTCTAGAAGGCTTAAAGCTGTTATATCCAGCTCCACATTCACTGAAGTGGCACTAGATGCCAAATATACTCAAGACAACAGACAACTTAATTTCAATATCAAGGTATTTATTATATTCGTTTTTTGCTTATTTTATTTTCTATATCTGCTCTTCCGACTCTTTCGAACAGTCTTTAAGGCTTTCTGTCAGCTGCCAGCTCCTGTGGATCTTTCCAAGTCAGGTTTTCGTATCTTAGCTCTGACGTGAACTGCCAACAAAGAATGTCTTGTAAAAAAGCCGACCGTATTGCCTCTATTTTATGATAATTATCACCCGAAGTTGCCAAGTCTGTTCTTGGGACGGAATAAATAATGAAATAAAAAGAGAACTCTGAATGAGTATTTTTAATTCCATGGCTACTCTCAGTTAAAATCCTGGAAAAAAAATCAAGTGGCGATATGCCTGCCTCAGAGTAAAGTAATTGGCATAATTGTCTACCGTGCTTGAGGTGTCAGGTTCGATACCTGGCAGGCATGAAGGCAAATATTGTTTTAAGGGCGATGTTACCCCGCAATATTTCATTGTCTTTGGATTGGCACCTAAAAAATAAGACTGATCACTCTACTTTCATGTACCCAACAGATGATTGAGATGAGGGCCAAAATATATCACGAGACTAATAAAAATTGAAGGTTAAGAAAGTAATACTTAGTTGGTACTTGACGTTGCTGGACGTCCAGTGTGTTTATCATCATCTAAGCATTCACAAACGTCTTTAAACCTCTTATATTCATTCTTATGCCCGTGTTTTCGACATACACGATTCTTTAAAGGCTTTATTCAACATTTTCAATAATTCAGCACAAAAAATTTCATTAGCAACACAAAATTTGAGACACACTCGCTGTGCCAATTTTTTATCCATTGTAAAAATTGCCACACAGCAATTTTTCGACTCACTCAAACAGACGCTGACAGAATACTGAGCATCCGATCGAAGTCAAACTTTTACAGATTGTCAAACACAGTACTGTCAACGTAGCTACAAAAAATCATACCGATTGGTGGGACGCGGGCATTTCAAATTAGAAATTTCCGTTTATTTTTTATCATATGGTATAGAGCGAATGGACAGCAAAATAATTGGTGAAATGATTTACGATGTGAATGTTTATCGATACAGAAAACGAGAAAGACTAAAAAAGACATAACATGACTAAATTCAACAAATAGGTGCTATGTACATCTATGAGAGAATATAGAAGAAGCAAAGTCTGTGTTCAAAGACAGAGTTGTGTAGCATTCTATCCTTTCGTGTCTTTATTTATTGGGAATAATGATAATTCTTTTTCGTATACTTTCAGGGAGAACAGAATACAGACCACTACAGCCTTGTAGGACGGTATGTTTTAAACTCGGAAAAGAATATAACCTGCTACGGGCAGTTGGATATAGTCTCGAAGTCATATAGTGTCAGCTTGGCCGCAGATCTTTATAATGATTCCAGCATACAAGCCGATATTCACCTTGACCAGTAATTACCATTTATTACATTTCGTATTTATGTTGTTATTATTTGTATTCTAGCTGCGTTATGTTCACCATTCTGGCTATATTTGAACAGCTTTATTCCTTTGACTCTTCCATTTGTTGATGTTTGTAAAGTTAAAGAGCTAAAACCTTTAATGATATGGGTGAGATTCATCTGATTTAATTATTTTACCTACATACAGGCAACGCCTGAAAATATTTTTCAACTTTTATACTTTTTTTTTTTTTTAATATTTTTTTTTATGTAGTCTAAAATAATACAAGCATAATATACGAATGTCTTAATATAAACTTTAATCTAATTATTCTTCAAACATATACTAATGATTGACATTTCTAAACAATATACATACTTCTTTAAAGCCAACTCGAATAAGATTACTTTTTAAGAGCTAACATATCTGCCACATACATGTTTTTAACTTTACTTCTTCTTAGACCAGGTGAATTCATCAACAAAACTTTGAGTTTGTTCAAATTTTTGTTCCAAAAAGAGTTTCAAAAATAATGGTGAATATTAAACAGTGTGTAAAGTGGCCACTTAAACCTGCCAGTGATAGATCATAAGCCCTGTAGACGCATAAACTTCTGCATTCCCTTGTCTACAATGTTTTTCATCTCTGTTGTGATGTGTTAATATTTACAGCTTCCTAGGAAGTAGAATCCAGTCCTTGTCTACAAAAATTTGAACAAACTTATTCTTGTTTTGTGTACAGTACTATTATTTTGGTACATTTTTTAAATACATATTATTCGTCCTAACTCAACACAGGACTCAGAAAAAAATGCCGATAAACTTTTACAGAAATAAATTGAGGTGATATTACTTGGATTATTTCAAGGTTTCTAAATGTCGTTCTAATTAAACAGATATGTTGCCAAAATACCCAATCGGTCGGGCACAAATTAACAATATTGCATTTTAGGTAAATAGTTATTTTCTCGTATCTCAAAATTTGGAGTTTGGAGATGTCTAACTGGTGGATTAGTATTACTACAAATTTATTTGAAAGACCTTTTTAATGGTTGACTGTTTACTTTATAAAACTTAAACTAATTTCTGTTTCCAGATTACGCGATATTCACATAACATACTCTAAAATTAACCGGCCAAATGTGAAGAGACTTAATGCCGATATCAACTGGGATGCTAACAGAGACCCTAACCAGAAAGTCAGCGTTGCTGTAGAGCTTCTCAATAAAGCCATGTTCAACTTTGGAGGCTCATTCCTGGTATTCTACCCCGGAAGGCTTATCAATGGAGAGATCGACTTTATATTCAAAGGTACATATTTGTTTTAATAAGAAGGCCTCGATTATGAACGCTATCTTCATTCGTACATATCGAAACGATATGGTTAACTTCTATACTATCTGTATCTACCTCGTCATCTTGACATCAAATAATCAAATTTAAACAATAAATGACCCCAAAAATTTAGTCCGCGTTCCTTACTTCATTGACATTTCAAATAGTTCTCATTTATATTATTAGATAAATAAATATATAGTCAAAGTTAAATTTGTTGCAACAGAGAGGGAAAACATTTTTGAGAAAGGAATATGGGAGTCTAGGCATTTACAGGGCTTATGACCTGGTTTAAGTGGCCACTTTACACACTGTGTAACATTCACCATTCTGCCTATGTTTGAACATCCGCGTTTCCTCAACTATTCCATTTGTGAGGTAAAAGAACTGAAACCTTTATCATGCGGGTGAGATTCATCCGGCTGAACCAATTCACCTACTAGGCAACGCCTGAAAACAATTTTCCAATTTTGTATACTTCTTCTTTTACCAGGTAGTTAATTAAACAATTCGTTGAGTATGTCCAAATGCTTGCAGACTGTCTGCAAGCATTTGGACATACTCAAAACATTTTTGAAATATATAGTCCCTTAACTGGATAGAAGAAGCGTAAGACTGATCATCTTACCCTTGTGTATTCTACAAATAATCGCAGCATTCAACGTTTCAATGTTTGACCCTACGCTTTATTATTGAATGATTCCGATTTTTGCTTTACAATATTAGATAACGTATCTGTGATTTCCCGAATATTTTTTTCTTTGTAATTAAATTTTTTTTCTTATGAAAAATATTTTTTCAGATTGGCTTTGTCAGTGGCTTGTAAAACTAGGATGGTCTCCGGATGATAACATCATATGGAGAGTTAAGATCTTCTCAGAAATGGAACATGAAACAGTGTACGCCATCCTGTCCGATATGGACACTCCTTTCCCTGGATGGAGAGATACAAGCCTTAATTTCATGTAAGTTCTGCATTTTAATTATCATAAAAATTATGTTTACATATTTTAAGACACATACATATTTTTTAATTTTCTTGAAAATAGTTACAACGCAAATATTCAATTTATTGTATTAAAAAACATTTCCAAAATCAAAAAATAAGTTTAAAAATTAAAAGATTTCCAATCCACTTTTATGCTGTTATTGTTTCCCCACTTCCCGTCTGCATATCGTCGCTTCAGTTCATTTTTGTCCAACAGACCAAAACACAAATCTGCAGAAATTTAAAGTATTTAAAGTATTTTTTTCGAAATCGGCATAAATAGTTACCACAACTTTTTTTGTATTTTTTTTTTATTTAAGAAGGTAAACATGAACAAAAAATAAAAAAACAATAATAATGAAACCCACTTAACCGCGAATCTGGCTTGCCAGCAGGTTTCTTATTATTTCTTAACAAAGAAAAAAGTTAGAGAAAATATATAAATTTAAAAATTAATCTAAACATTATGAAGAACTAAAAGCATACGTATTTTTTTACACAAAATTCACTTACAAAAAATTAAATAGATGACTGTTAACATAAAATAATAATCAATATAAAGCCTTGTTACATATTTGCGATTTAATTATTTTTTTCTTAAAAGTTTTGTCAACATTTTCTTTAAAGATCTGCTTAGGAATCTTATTGAAAATTTTAGGCATTGTATAATGAAGTGTTCTTTGTCCAAACTTATTTACAAACCTCGGTACTGACAAGCCTTCACGTTGTGCTAGCCTTGTATTATAAGTATGTATATACCTTTTCTGGTAGTTACTATCAAATCGATATCTAGTAACAAATTTGAGCCATAGAATAGCATTTACGGACAGGCACCCTTGCTTTTTAAAAAGTTCGGATACCTCTTTCTTATCAATTCTAGCTGATTTGTCAATTAATTTAAGAGCTGAGTTTTGTAAAGATTGAATTTTTAAAGTCAAAATTTGTTGAAAAAGCCCTCAAACTAAATATATATATATATATATATATATATATCATTTTAATTTTATAAATAAACGCTTTATCAAAACTCCTGCACACTTAATTCAATTACTTTAAAAATGATATGTTGGACAAAAACGAACTAAAGCGACGATATTCGTAAATACCCGACGTGTTATCCATTTGACATGCTTCTGTATCACTCGAAAATACGTCTCCCGCTTGGGATTTTTCAGAATCGCACTTGTTATAAATTAGCACTGTTCAATTTCGTAACGCCACAAAATCGCCCCTGAGTAACATCTGCTAACATCACTCAACACAAATATTCTCATTTTCACTGAAGTATCTCAGCTACACCACAAATATTTTATGAAATAGTTTTGTTTGTTTCGGTTACTACTGGGGTGGATAACGCGTCAGGTATCTCTACTCGACACGTTTGGTATTTACGAAGCCACTTCGGGTGGATTTTGAAACATTTCGAACGGATAATGCGTCGGGTATTTAAGAAAATGCTTATCGTCTATCAGTTCGCTAATCAAAAACTCATATTCATCCCGTCGTGCAATATTATTATTTCCCCTTGTTAAGCTTTGCTGCCTTCTTGTATTAAAATGATCAAGATATTATGCTATATTCCGTGTAAGATAGATCTGAATAGGGAAATAATGATTTTTGTAAATTATAGATACAATACAATTTTAGTAAAATTATAATTTTAAATACATCTTTGTTTGCTTGAAGAATTGAGATGTTTGATTGATTTTTTTTTTTTTTTTCATTTTCAGTTGGCGATATGTGGATAACTTCCAATCCATTGGTGGAAACATGACCTGGGAACGAGAGAGAATTGTATTTGGACTCCAAGGAAACTATATGCTGAAAACCAATGAGGTATTTCATGGCTTAAATAATTTTATATCATATTCATTACTAAGCATCTGTTTGGTGATAAATAATATTTTTTGCTGTACGAGATTTCTCTTAATTATTCATTTGATTCCCAAATAAGTGCCTTCTAGATAAACAGAATCTCAACCATAAATCTGTCTCTACCAGAAACAGTCACCAGGCTTTGCTGTTTGTTGCTCACTCTGAGCGTTCTCTTGCGTCAGGATCACAACTCGTCGTTCAGATTTAAGCTGGTAGCAAGCAGACAGCAATGGACGCAAATAACTAGATAACCTGATGCCTTGCAAAAAATAGTAAACAAGATTTAGACTCTTAGGAGGCATCTGCAGTTTGTAGCCTAGCTTACCAAACATTTTCAAAAGCTAACTTTTTCCAACACTTGGTTCTGACACTAAAAACTCTTAAAAGTTTCAACGATTTAATTTTACATATTTGTCTAGGCACTGGTCTTCTAAATAACAGATTTCCTCCCTTTCCTTCAGGTTTATACAAACATTCTTTTTCTTACTTCTTTTTTATATGCACATCCTTTTTAAGTATCCTTAACTTCCTGTCTTCAACTGTTTTCTTTATATATATCCATAAAATTAGCCTTCTGTTATTTTTGCCACTTGATTAAATTTGACAAAATACTTGACACTGGCAAAACTTGGATATTTTTTGCGTTTTTGTTTCTTTTCTTATATCTTATCTTTTTTTACTTGGTTATAAGCTTAGACTATACTCTGTTTGCGTAATCTATAAGTATGATTTTACTTTAATTAATTATATGAATCATAAACGTATTTTATGTCAGAGAGTTTTTTTTTTCATTTACAGGCATTTGGTGAAATCAACGCTCTCGTGAACTCAACTCTTGTAGCTCTCCCTACAGTAGCAGCTATCGCCAGACATCACCATGTTTGGAGGAAAAGTGCCGATACTCTTCTTAGTTTTGAGGTACCTATGTCTTTTAGTTAATTTTTGTTCTAACCCTTTGTGTGTCTAATGGTACAGTTTGTCTTACACAGATAACAATGAAATATTTGGATGACGAACACATTTTTAAGTCAAGAATTCATGTTAAACTCATACATAGTAGCTAAATTAAGACAAGTCGTGGTCCCTTCGTTAGTGTCGCGGACTCCAGATCAGGAGGTTCAAGGTTTTTTTTTAATTTATTTATTTATTTATGACAAAATACAAGGTTTTTAAACTTTACATATTACATTTTATTACATATTTTATTTGTACGAAATATTCCCAATCAACAAAAGTGCTGGTATGAGGGGATATTATATATGATAACACAATAGTTTAAATAAAAATTCAATAAAATAACATCACATATCACTCGTCACACGGGCTGTAAGAACTGTTTTATTTAGGTTTTTTTTAGTACGTACATGTTTTGTATATTTTTTAGATCATTAGAAAGTGAATTGTAAAAATTTATTGCCGTATACAAAAAACTGTTTTTTTTTCTGTTGGTCCTAGGTTGTTCGCAAATTAAATTATTTGATGCTGTTGTATTTATTTTATGTATGTTGTAGTTAAAATTAAATTTAATATTTGTCTTTATTTTATTATTTTTCATCTTAAATATAATTTTTTTCCTCTTCAGTATAACAATGATGGCCTCATAATGCTGAATTCTTCCTGGAAACTTGAAAAAACTCCCACAGCTCATAATATTTCAGGACGAATTGGTTTAAAGTCACCATTTACGGTAAGTACGCCATAACACTATATGTACTTCATGGATCTACGAAGTATCAAAGTATTTTGTTAATTATGTTAATTGGATTTTTTTTATCTTTTAGTGTACTTTTTTTTTTGCGTTTACTGCATATACATATTTCCCGAAATATAAAATACCTAATTAATGACGATGGTTATTGATAAGTTGATTTAAAATAATCTGAAATAACTTTTTTTTTTAAATCAACATGCTTGGCATAAATAATCTATTATTTATTTATTTTGACATAAACGGCATAAACTACCTTGAACATATACATTGAACATAAATATTAAGAGAGAAAATATGCATTTACATATGTAATATATACGAGTATATACATGAATACAAAATAAAAATGATAAAATTGCATAACTATATCAATTGTAATAAGTAAATACACATAAATAACCAAAAATATTATACAGGTGTTCTTGTCACATCTGAAACCACGATAATCAGTATGGGCAAGAAGACATGTAAGCATATTAAAAAATATATTTAAATATTTATTTGTATTTTATTTCAAGTGTGCCTATATGTATTAAAAAGATTTGTATTTGAAATTTTTTTAATGGACTAAGTTCGTTAGTAAATAAATAAATAATAAATATGGAAAAGCCATAAAGAAAAACATTTTCAAACATAGAGAAAAGTTTAAAAATTATATTTCGAGAAAAAAACTGAAAATGTGGGGCCCTAGGCCCCGATTACAGTGGGAAGTTAACATTTATCTTCAATTTTATCTACAAAATAAAGTAAGTTTTCTGTATGAAAAGCAGAATATGCATACATTTTTTCTTCTAAACATGTTTAATTATAGGTTACCGACGAAGATACTGTAAATATTCATGCAAATATACTCATTTTCATACACAAATATCGGTTTTTCTTTATAGACAGTCGAAGATAACTCTGTTAACTTCCCATTGTAATCGGGGCCCTGGAAGAGTTTACTAGTTCAAAGCCATAGTTAGATTTGGAAGATTTGTCATGAAACATATTGTTGTTTCTAGTTACACGGGAGAAAATATAGAAGGAGATTGATTGTAAAGGACGTCACTTATTAAGTTCAGTATTTTAAAAATACCAATGTAAGGTCCAACTCTGTTCTACGGGTCTCCAATGAAGACATTTTGCTGCCCTAGTTCTTGTATTTTCAATAAACCGTTTTAGCAAAATTGAGTTATGATTGCCAATATGTTCATTATCTTATTAGGTCAAAGATTTTTTTTTCTGTTATTAAATAGTATTTACAGCATTTTTTAGTGTCAATCTCCACTTACTGATTTTACTTATTTGCCTGTGGGGACCAGAGAGTGAGAGACGATTATGTGTAGTTGTCTATGGTCGCAGTGCCCAATGGACCTATATAAGGGCGCGTAACACGTCACTCGCCCTTCTTTGTCTTTACCAGTATTCTAACTCACTTTAAAGTATTCTTTGTTTAATCTCTGTATTTTCGGGTGTAATAAACCAAAAATAACTTGAATTATTTTATTTTTTTATTCCTTAAGGTTAAATCCTTCAAACTCATTGAATCCATTCAATCATATGTTTTACATGAACTAACAAAGAACTACTATCTAGTAGAGTATATTCATAAAATATCTCTACAAAATGGTGACCCCGACGTGATCCCATTTTGTAAAGGTATTTTATTATTATACCCAACTAGATAGTAGTTATTTGTTAGTTCATTTTAAATATTTGATTGAATGTATTTAATGAATTTAACGTATTTAACGGATTTAACCTCAAGGAATAAATAAATAAAATAATTTAAATTACTTACAATTTTTGGTTTATTACACAAGAAAATAGAAGAATAGAATAAGAAGGGCGAGTGATGTGTTCCGTGCCTTTATATGGGTCCATTGGGCACTGCGACCATAGACAACAACACATCCTCGTCTCTCACTCTATGGTCCCCACATGACTTTAAAACAAAAAATGTATCTTGCAAAATGGTATATTCAACATATTATGTAGAAGAACTAGGGCAGCGATTTTTAAACGTTTTTTTATCGAATTAAAGTGTTTTTTTTTCTATAGGGTTACAGAACGGGTCTTCTCGTGACAAAATTTATGTTCAGTCAAAAAAGAGATGTACAAGGTCTGACATATCTTGACTTAGAAGATAAAGTTTATACAATCACAGTTGATGGTAAGTTCGTTGTACTTTTTATTATATTTCAGGTGCATAAATAAATTAATATTTTTAATATTTAAAGCGTTAATTTTGCGATCAAACATTTTGTTGAATGTTATAAAATATTTGTATACAACCACTACCGACTTTTCTACGTCTAACGGTTTGGAGACATACCCGCCTCTTTGTCAGGACACCAATTAAAGTAACATGCAAATACACTTTTACCATATTTGTTGCACGCACAAAAACTTAAAAGCAACGTGCCGATTTGAAACCACAAGCTTTTAGTGGACAACCCTTACATGCACAAGGGTCTTACTTTCTATTGCCTGCGACCCCCCAGCAAGATTACCCAAGGAGACCCAAACCAAAACACTGATCTTAACATATTACAACAACTTTGAGAAGGTAATATATAAATCTAGGCATCTCTAGGGCTTACGACCTGTCATTGGCTGGTTTGAGTGGCCACTTTACACACTGTGTAACATTCACCATTCTGCCCATATTTGAACATCTGTATTCCTTCAATTCTTTCATCTGTTGATGTTTGTGAAGTTAAAGAGCTGAAACCTTTATTTATGTGATTGAGATGCATCTAATTGAATTATTTCACCTACATAATAGGCAACGTCAGAAAATTGTATTTTTTAAAATTTCGATACTTCTTCATGGACCAGGTGGATTTATCAACAATATTTTGAGTTTATACAAATTTTTGTAGACAAGTACTGGATTCAACTCCCTGGGGAGCTGTTATTTAAGATGTGCAATCCATTCTTTGTCCACGAACTAACAATTTAGTTCTAAAATAACTAGATTTTTATATTAAGTAGTTATACCCATAAGATGAATTGCAGGTGAACAATTACAATCGGAAGTTATTAGAATTATCTTCGACTGTCTATAAAATAAAATCGATATTTATGTATGAAAATGTGTATGAAAATTTAAAGTATCATCGTCAATAACCGATTATGCATGTTAAAAAAAATGTTTGCTTTATTTTTCATACAAAAAACTTAATTTGAGTTTGTGGATAAAATTGAAGATTAATTCTAACTTCCAATTGTTATACTGGCCCAGCGCCGTGATTATGAATGCTATCTTCATCGATACATGTTAAAAAGATAAACTTACATCGATATTTTACCTGTAATTGAACATGTTTAGAAAAAAAAATTGTAAACATGTCATATTTTTCATACAGAAAACTTAATTTTACTTTGTGGTAAAATTGAAAATAAATTTTAACTTCCCATCAGAATAGGTACCCAGGGCCGCGATTAAAAACAGTATCTTCATCGGTACATATCGAGACGGTATAAACTAAAATCGATATTTATGTACGAAAATATGTATGAAAATTCGAAATATCTTTGTCGGTAACCTGTAATTGAAAATGTTTAGAAAAAAAAGTAAACATGTCATGTTTTTCAGACAGAAAATTTAATTTTACTTTGTAGTTATATTGAAGATAAATTTTAACTTCCCATCAGATTACGTACCCAGGACCGCGATTATAAACGGTATCTTCATCGGTACATATCGAGATGGTATAAACTAAGATCGATATTCGAAATATCTTCGTCGGTAACCTGTAATTAAACATGTTTAGGAAAAAAAGTAAACATTTCATGTTTTTCAGACAGAAAATTTTATTTAATTTTGTAGTAAAATTGAAGATAATTTTTGTCTTCTCATTAGAGTACGGACCCAGGGGCCCGATTTGGGAAGTTAACATTTATCTTAAATTTTTTCCACAAAATTAAATTAAGTTTTCTGTATGAAAAGCAGAATATGCATACAATTGTTTCGTCTTAACATGTTCAATTATAGGTTACCGACGAAGATACTGTAAATATTCATGCAAATATACTAATTTTCGTACACAAATATCGGTTTTACTTTAAAGACAGTCGAAAATAACTCTGTTTACTTCCAATTATAATCGGAACCCAGGAATAGATTCAGAACAAAAAAAATGTTTACCCAAGCTATGGTGATCTATTTACTAAATATCCCTTACTTAGGCCACATCCGTCGCATCACCAACAACATGCTAACCTTCAACGTGACGACTCCGCTCCCGCTGCAGACCCTCGTCTCCGGCCGCCTCGGGCTGCTGGATACGGAACGCCACATAGTGGCGGTGCTGGAGACTCCCAACATGACGGCTGGTGCAGAGCTGCTTCTGCGACTGGACTCTTTCCGCGACTTCCACATCTTCGCGCACGTGGCTCTGCCCGTGGACTTCCTGCAGGATACCATGTTCACGGCGAAGCGGAACTCGGAAGAGGTTAGCTTGGTTATTTAGTTCTATGGTTAACATTGTCTAAACGCTGTATAAAACAAAATACGCAGCAGCGTTGGGAGAATCATTACCACGCTTCTTCTACGGGAAAAATCACTAAAATGTTTTTTCCCAATGCTGGCTGATGCAGCAAACTTCCGTCGTCATCACCAAAGTACTTTCAAAATGGCCCAAATTTTTACCGTACACGGAGCTATGAGAAGTTACCTATATAGGTTTAAATAAAGGAATGAGGACTATTGTCCATGCGATGATATTTTTTCACAGAGTATCGAACATATGTTATTTCAGTGCCCATTTTTCAGTTTCCAACGCTATAATTTTAAAGCAGAATGCAGGAAAGATGGAATATTCTTAACAGATATCCACACTGTGGTTAAAAGTAGTTATCACGCGCCATTGTTCTTGGACTTTGCAACAATGGTGATTGGACTCATAAAGGTAATAAACCAAAATCAGTCATCGAACATCCCTTTTCCAAGACAAACAAAAATGATTTTTCCGAGTACCTTATATTAACAACATTTTTAACTGAACGAAACTTCCTAAAAAATTTAAACTAAAGTACAAAACAAAAATAAATCGAAATAATTGACTTGTAAAAAAATATAATAAAAATAAAATAGTAATTTAATAATTGTTTGAATAAAATGAGATAAAATAAAATAAATTATCTCACATAATGTCCTGGTGATGGTCTCCTGGATCCATTCCTTATTCATAAACGGTCTTTGAAATACTGTCGAATAAAAAAATGATTTACTACTTATTAGTAGGTAGCATACATATTTTTTTTAATTGATAATTTTGAATTCCCGCGAAAACAGTCGTTGCATTGGCCACGCCCCTAATACGTCACGATTCATGTAAATTTTGAATTTCGTTTGTGACCGTTTAAATTTAAATAGAACATCGTCACGAATTCTCACCGTCACAATTATCAAGGCTAAACATGTCGCGTTTTCATAAGGAAATATTTTTAAATTAATTCTTTTTTAAAGTTATGTATGAAAACATTTCTCAACAATATCCATATTGATTTTGAAAATACTATTAATTTTTCTAAATCCTTTTTAAATTATATTTTATCGGTATTTGTAGTATGTGATATTTCTCTATTGTATCGTACTTACTTACTAAATAATAGCACCCGTAACTGGCGTATTGCATAGACTTCGTGGCTTGCTTCCTCATTCCGTTTTGATTGCCGTCTACTGCGCTATGATATATTCCCACCTATCCTATCTATCGTGTATATGGGGTTTCACCAGCAAAAATCAGATCTCGGAAACACAATTTCTTCAGAACAGAGCTCTTAGAAACATTCTTGGACTGAAATGGGATTCGCAAGTCAAGGATATCTACCGACAGACAAAAATACTTTCTTTCAAGGTGATGCCACTGCATGACATAACCAATACTATTTTGAATATCATAAATTTTTCTGCTCACTCAAATTTTAAGTACATATTTGGTCACGATATTCACAATTACAATACGAATCTAATATTTTAAATCGTTTTCATAGTGATAGTTATTAATGTAATTTATATAGATGGTGTAAAGTACTGTGTTTTATGTTTTTTACATAATGTTTTCTTAATATTTCGGATGTATTAACTATGTAGGATTTTATGTATTGTCACAAAAATGTTTTCTTTATATGAACGGTACTAAATAAGTTTTTTTTAATAACTCCAGGGAGTACAATATGTCCTATGTGTTTTGTTAATAATAAAAATAAAAATAAAAACCAAAAAAAATAAAAAACGTGTCCGGTTGGATCATAGCCTGCCACTCCAATACACGGCGACGAATATCATCTTGTAATTTGCCACAATTAAATAGTAGGTGGCTGTCGTCCTGGATTGTGCCGTGGGTGATTGCGTGTTGTGGCACTTCTAAAACCTGGAAAGAATCCCGCTGGCCCGAAAAACTTTCGACCGGTCTTTCTTACATGCCAACTAATTAAGGTGCTTGAACGACTTATCCTAAACCGAATATCATACTATATTGATCAAAATACAATAAAGCTTGTACAGCATATAGAGGATGGTTTTAAGAAGGGGAAAGTGACTAGCGTAGCCTTCGTGGAACTTACAGCAGCATATGATACAGTCAACCACAATAAGCTCCTCAAAAAAACCAACTCCCTAACAAAGGACTGTAAGCTTGCCCAGACTATTTTTATTATTTATTTATTCATATTTTTTGCTTACAAACTATAATTAATAATAAAAATAATCTAACCTCACTGGGGTTTCCCGTGCCGAGGACACTTAACAATATACTTTTTTTAAATTACATTTGAGAATAAACAAAGAAGACAAACTTAAAAAAAAACGAAGATTCAGACAGTTTTAAAAACAAGGTATTTATGTTCATCTATATTATTTATATTACAAAACACACAATGAAAATAACAAAAACCTAACATAAGCTATACACTTGTGGAGCAGTTGATTCAGCATTGGTATGGGCGAATGAGACAATCCATTTTACTTCTACCTTGCTCCACTATTCATTTTTTATAGCCTTTTTAAACATTTTCTCGTTACTAATTGTTTTAACAGATAGTGGAAGTAGATTATAGATTTTATTGATTAATACTCAAAATCCCTTTGTCCAAAAGTTGTTGCTCCTGTCCAATAGAAGGTATTATACTTATAAATACTGTTTATTTTTCTTTTAGATTGATCTTCGACTTGGTTGGGAAAAGTTTACGTTTGGTTTCACTGGAATATGGCACTATAATTGTGTTGCTGACTTCCAATACCTCTACAAAGTGTTCACTCCTCTCCAAGGGTTTCAAGAAAATGGGCTTGTTTTTAAAAATATTTACAAAAGGGGACTTGACACTGAAGTTTCTATTAGACTCTCTAAATTAAAGGTAATGAACTCAAATTATACATAGGTTAGGAAAATTCTTGGGGTCCTGGGATCGGTTACTGGCAGGGTGTACGTGAAATGTTGATTTTCAAGGTTTTTCAAATTGCAATATTTTCTTGTTCCTGAACTGACACGCGAAGCGTAAGACTAATCACTGAACCGGGTTATTTCATGTCATCCATATCGGGAATCGAACTCGAGAGCTCTTGGATGGTAGGTGAGAAAAGAGAAAAGGGTGTCTGTTAACCATTTCGGTCCTAAGGAGGGTCTAGAGTGCACCAGGTAGCATATTTTTTTTCCATTTTTTTTACCAGTATATTTATTTCTTTTTCTGCATAATAATGTTAAGAATGTATCAAAATTATTAAAATATTTTTATGACGAATTCTTTAAATATTCATTCATAGTTGCCTTCGCTTTTCCCGTGCAAACAGCAAACATTACTATTCATCTCTCTATTGTTTAATAATTTTTGATACATTGATCAGTTTTTGTGTGTGCTTTTTGCTATTTGGTGACTTTTTTCCAGCCATAACCACAAAAATCCGAATTTAGTGCTTTACATGCATTTCCTCTCCCAACTACCCGCTGTGCCTCTACACTAATGGGTGGCGCGACATTATATCAGTGCTGTTCAATGTGGTACAATGAGAGTCATACATGCGTGATATCATACAGCATCCTCTCGCAACAGTATTTTAAGAAGAAAAAAAAATAATTTCCCAGAAAACTAGAAATATTATGAAATAGTTTTTGTAGTTTTTTCACTCGGCCTCGTGGTTTTGTTTTCTTTTAATAAATAAAATAAAATAATGCTATTTTTAAAGATCCACGAGGCCGACTATTGTAGTGGTCAGTGTGTTTGCCTACTATGCAAGCGCTCTCGGGTCCTGACATGGCTGACATGAAATATTTATTTTAAAATGTATTTTTAAAAACAGGAAGCTTGAGATTGATCATCTTACCTTCCTGTAACAAAAATCATCAAGTGACGCTACATTTGGTATGCAGTGCCCTATGCAAAATTAGAATCGAAAAAAAAATGACGATGACGACGACGTTATATAATCACTTACATAAAAATTGTGATGACTTTTTTAAAAAGTAGTATTCATAGCATTTTAGCAGGGGTATTCCTGGTACCCTCCCGCAAGAACTCGCTGATTTTTTTCACGTTCGAGCTCTTAAAGGTTGAAAAAAAAATTTGCCTGAAAGGGTGTTAGAAAAATGACCAACCGTTTTCAAGAAAGTATTAAAATGATTTTACGGTTTACTCGATGATGTATTTATGATTAATTGTTATGTTCTCTAGTTGGGTATTGCTATATTGATAAGAGACAATGGAAAAGGACTCTTAAAGATAATAGAGGAAAAGTATTTGGGCATAGTGAAGAAAGGGAGAGACCAGCTCATAGAAGACTTTTCTACGGACATCTACGCTGTGGTGGACACCTTGTACTATCCCACTGTTAAATTTGATGCTCAGCTAAGAAAGGTTAGTTTTTATATTTATTTAATGTAAGAAAAACTACCAAATTGACTGCCCAGACCTACTCTCCACGATTAATTTAAATATTCCACCTTGGCGGACAAGACACACCAAACTGTTTTACATACCTAAATACAATACAAATGCAGCTACAAATTCACCCATTAATCTAGCCCTGACCTTGTACAATCATATATATATATATATATATATATATATATATATATATATATATATATATAGGTACTGTCGATGTGTTCCTACAGCAAGGGCAGGCATTTAAGAAGCAAGCGGTGTTGTCTTTCCTGACTCGCAGTGTCACACTTGTTATTTCCGCCTAGATTATGCTATATACATACCTTTTGTTAATTATACACTTTGTTAATTTAAGTAGATTTTAAGCATGTTTAGATTAAGTATTACTTATTAATGCCAATCTATTAGGGCTTACTTAAGCCTGTTGATTGGCTTATAAAAAAATATAAAAAATAACTACTCTCGACATCGACATCTTACTAGAGTGCAACATCTTTTAAAAATTATATTCTGATAAAATTCTTAACCGTAATTATCCCCACTTACATCATTACACTTTTTGTGATACTCTCTCACTCACTGACACACACACACACACACACACAACACGACACAACAAGTCGGCTTATGGAATTCTATGGTTTATTTTTGTTGAGATTTTATTTGTTTTCTGTTCTTACAATCACTAAGACTTGTGTATTGCCACTTTCAATTATCGGAGTTTGCTATGTTTTTGTTTTTGTTTTGTTTGTCCCTTTCTGCGAGTTGAGAAATTGTCATTTTCCTTTTTGTAGACATCTCGAAGTCTACAAAAAGGTCTTGAAAAATGCTCGGACCACTTTAAAACGGTCTACTGAGCTCAGATTGTGGTAAGTCGTAAGTAGACGACTACCTGTATATTGTTTAATATTTATGTAGATGTTTTTTATTACAGTATTAATGCACAGTATTTGAATACCATTCCACGTCCAAGCTGATAAAGATCTATCTTTTATTACATAATATAATATAAATGTATTGTACATACATGATGTTTTATGTTCCAGAATGAGGGCGATAATCAAGAAGAGATTTTCAGAATATTAGCCAATTTGAATCTCCCCAATCTTACTGCCATCGTGCTAAAGGACAAGTTTATTTTGCATGTAAGTTTTTTAAATGTATTAACTCTAATAATTATCGTTGATTGATTTCATTACTGTCATTTCTTTAGTATATTAGTTTATCTTAAAACAGTGAAACCCTTTTGATTTTTCCAAGGAGGAAACTGATAAAATCGCTAAAGTGAAGAAAAGGGAAATGTGTGGAGAAAAAAAATGTAAATTAATAAAAATATAATTAATTTGCTACATCATTGTGTAAACATACTTCCAGAAAAATAGTATAAAGATATACAATACAAAATTTAAAAATATAGATTACATAAATATCACTCTGTCAGATTTAAAATTTACACTAAAAATGCATTATGTAACTTGGTAGACATTATAATAATAAATATGTACATCTTCCTTCCCCTCCTTATCCTCTCTTCAAGCATTCTTGTCCTAATCCCGCCCAATTTACAATAACTTACTGTTCTTAAAAAATATTTAAAAATTCTTTTATTATTGAAAAATATTTACGAGTACATGAAAATAACATTTTTATATTTATAAACTTATATGTATTTAAATAGGTGCGAAGGTTTTCACGGTCACTGTTATCAATATTATGTATCTTTTTTGGGTGATACCGTGTATGTTGGATTTGATCCGGCGTTTCGGCTACCATTGCAGGAGCCATCTTCAGGGAAAACTGTGTGTTTTATAAAGAAATGTATGTGTTTATGTACTAGTAATTTGTACCGTGTCACAGTCAGCAGTAGGCACATTTCTAGTTTTGTAGGAAAGAATAATTATGTTTATGTACTAGTAATTTGTACTGTGTCGCAGCCGGCAGTAGGCACATATCTATTCGTTTTTGTCATATGTAGTGATAGGGCTCCTGCAATGGTAGCCGAAACGTCGGATCAAATCCAACATACACGGTATCACCCAAAAAAGATACATAATATTTATATGTATTTATTTGATATGTAATATATTTTCTTTACTAACTTTGTATACTTTGTGGAAACCTGTTATGAGTTCTGAGTATAGATTTGTTTGTTTACTATAAATATGTATTACTATAAAAAAATAAAATAAAATAAAATAAAATAAAATAAAATAAAATAAAATAAAATAAAATAAAATAAAAACAAATAAAATAAAATAAAATAAAATAAAATAAAATAAAATAAAATAAAATAAAATAAAATAAAATAAAATAAAATAAAATAAAATAAAATAAAATAAAATAAAATAAAATAAAATAAAATAAAATAAAATAAAATAAAATAAAATAAAATAAAATAAAATAAAATAAAATAAAATAAAATAAAATAAAATAAAATAAAATAAAATAAAATAAAATAAAATAAAATAAAATAAAATAAAATAAAATAAAATAAAATAAAATAAAATAAAATAAAATAAAATAAAATAAAATAAAACAAAATAAAATAAACTAAAATAAAATAAAATAAAATAAAATAAAATAAAATAAAAAAAAATAAAACAAAATAAAATAAAATAAAACAAAATAAAACAAAAAAAAAAAAAATAAATAAATAAAATTAAATAAAATGAAATTAAATAAAATAAAATAAAATCAAATCAAATCTAATAAAATAAAATAAAATAAAATAAAATCAAATCAAATCAAATCAAATCAAATGAAATCAAATCAAATCAAATCAAATCAAATCAAATCAAATCAAATAAATCTGTGATGGTTGGAGATTATTATCATTTTTTTACATATTTTCGATGATTTCACAAAAAAATATTTTGTGTTTTTTCAAACAATACCATAATTTATCATATATAAGCTGTTAACGTGCTTTTATTATTCATTCGCGTGGCACATGTGGTAACGCGTGGACCGCGGCACCGTTTTTACGATATAATTTTGGCTTTTATGACACATAAAATGGATTACGAAATTTTTTTAACGTAAATCCGGGGAGATGAAAAATGTAAAAAACATTAATTGGGGTAATATTTGTATGAGAATGTAAAAAGAAAAATAGAACCTGAACATTTCGGTATAAAAAACCAGGAAGTGGGAAATCAAGGAACGTCGAAATGAGGTTTTACTGCATATACACAGAAAAAATATTACAGTAATATAAAGTTGCTTCAACTGTCAAACATAACTTAGTAACCCTTTTCTAAGACAGCAAAAAAATATTATTTTATTCACTAAAATGACAAATGTAATTAAAACATAGCTTTAGACGCAATGCATTTTGGCTGACCGAACGATCAGCCGTAATGTTTTGACTATATACAAATCGCACTCGACTGTTATTTTAGTTCTTTTTTTATCACTCGCATGTCACATGTCGTGGTCATTGAGTAAAAATGCCGTCACGCTGTAAAACTGTTCCACAAATATTATCCAATATCGAGATAAAATATATAAGAAGCCAAGGTGACCCTGGTTGCGAGTGAAAAACGGACGTCCACTTAATCAATACTTCTGGGAGAAGAAATATAGCCTGATGAATATAACTTTATTTTTGAGAAGAAGATATTCGAATACGAAACGGTGCATGCAGAATACAACACTCTCGAATCTCGTGGTCAAACTTTTTTTGGGAAACATTTCTATAAGCTGATTTCTGAAAGTATATATAATCCAAATACACTGAAAGAGATCAGTTTGTATGTTCCCAATAATTATACTAGAGCAAGATCTCGTGCACTGTTTTACACACTCAGAAGCCGGATAAATGCAAGTCATAATTTACCCATTAATAGGACAATTCTATTGATCAATACGGCTTCTGCGGATAATATGGATCTATTTTTCTGTACATATATAACATTGTGTATATTTGGATAATTTATATAGCGCCGTTTTTGTGAAAATCACCTCAAGGGCGCTGTACAATAAATAATTATCCCACCACGTCTTGCAGCTACAAAGCGCATAGGCAGTTGGGATTCTTGTTCCTCGTCTCCAATTATGATATATAGGAGCTAGATTACAGCATGTCTGGCAGCTACAGAGCGCATATACAATAAGAAATCTAGCCCCTATTTACATTTTTAAATTTTTATTTAACACCAAACTTTAGAATTTTAGTGATATTTAAAAAAATGAAATAAAAAACAAATTTGTAAAAATAGAAGTTGGATTACAACAATTCTTGCAGCTACTGAGCGCATGGACGGTTGGAATTCTAGACTTCATTTACTAAATTAGGATATTTGATAGTTGATAACATTTACCTTTTGAAGCTAGATTACTAATCATCTTGCAGCTACAAAGTGCATGGACGAATGAAATTCTAGCAACTTAAAATTATCAATAAATTTACAAAAACAAACATGAAGCATAATAGTAAATTTGTAAAGTGTTCATGCCAAAAAGTAAACAATAAAAAACTAACAGAGCACCGTTTCAACACTATGGATAACATAACATATAAAAATATCAGAAAGGTAGCTTTTGTAGATTTTGGGTAGTCACTGTCGCAATATCGTACATGTGCAAACACATGTTGTTTGTTTAATTCCTAGAAGATGGTTCACCCAATATGTCATTTAAAATTATATAAATAAAGCAATTTAAATTGATACTTTAAGTTGAAAAAATATAAATATTAACCCTTTGCACTTGAATGCTGCCTGCTTTATTCAATAATTTGCAAAAATGACCAAGATACGATGCGGTTGGTGTGCATATCGGCAGTTTAGCAGCTATCTGTTTTCTATTAATTAACTTCTAACTTATATTTACAGTTTGAATTACGGAATGGGTTAAACAGCCCGAAAACTAATGCAGGCCTCAATTTGTCAAATAAATAAATATAAAACCTAAGGAACAAGAGTTTGATATGTTATTTCATTCCGGTTTCTGGGAAGCCATTAATTAGCAGAACTCACAGACTATAATTTGTGACGTCACTGGCGGAGTAATATCAAATTTACAATTTTTTTTGATAATACGAAACGACTTAGTCTAATCAATAGTCAATAAACACAAAAAACCACAAAACTTCCATATTCTCATAAAATTTGTTAATGTTTCAGGATTTTACAACCATGAGTAATCAGCTATATCTGGAAACGCCTTTCGATTATTTGAAGCTTGTAGAGTTTCACCAGACTCTAGAGATGCTAGGGAAAGAGAAATTCAACGCTACTATCACATTGTTGTATGGAAATGGATCTTATTGGATAGAGGTAATATAATTTTTAGTAGGTAACAATAATTTTCAGTACTAAGCAGAGTTCACACGAGGACAATACAATAGAAAGGACAATACTGTCCTGCTCCAGCTCCTGCCTTGACCACGCACGGGACTAGGATATATAAATTCGACCAAAGTTCAAATGCTGAACACTGAAAATAGACACTCGACGACGCGCGTGGTAGCGAGGGATAGCAATTGCCGTCCTGAAATAACCTGCCTGTCTATCTCTAGGACAATACTTCGGTCCATTGTCCTGTCCTTCAAATTTCTGTTCTCACTAGGACGATAGGTCTGAAACTAGACAGTATTGTGTGATAGTTTTTTTTGTAAATTAAATTGATTGAACATTAACGTATTACAACAGAGATGAAGAACATTTTAGAGAAGGTAATATAGAAGCCTAGGCATCTACAGGGCTTATGACCTGTCATTGGCTGGTTTAAGTGGCCACTTTACACACTGTGCAACATTCACATACTAGACAACGCCTGAATTTTTTTAAATTTCTATACTTCTTCATGGACCAGGTGGATTTATCAAAAATATTTTAAGTTTGTCAAAATTTTTGTAGATAAGGACTGGAGTCAACTCCCTGGGGAGCTGTTAATATTAACATATTACAATAGAGACAATGAACATTTTAGATTAGACAACTTAGAAATTTTTGAAAGTAAAAAATATTCGATTCGCAAGAAGAAAAAAAACAAACAAACAATATTTCCTTTGGTCCACTCCTGTCTAGTTTTAAATATCGTATCGTATTTGCATGACAAAAAGACTTGACTTATTAGCTCCATATGTTTCGATGTATATTTTTTTGATTATATTTAGTAATCACTGTTGAAATGAAGAAGGATAAGATTCATAGGTTAAGTATACTTTGATAAAGAAGCTTGTGTAGTTTTGGAAGAAAAATAGAAGTAGTTAAAAACAAATTTGTTTTACAATAAATATTTGTCTGCATTGACCAAAATCCATCAAGAATCCAAAATTTGATTAGTAAATATGTTTTATTTATTGTAGAACTCCCTGAAAGCTTTCTACGAGCACGAAGTTGGTGAAAATGAAGCCTATTCTATCAAGACTGGTAGTGTAGAGGTCGTCAGCCAATTGGAAGCTCTACGTTTCCTCAATAGCAAACTTATCATCCACCTAGATGAAGCTATAACAGTGGTTTCTGCAGACATCCATCTTCCATCCTGCCAATTAGCTGCTAAAGGACAGATAGAGGTAAGTTATTAAATTAAATAGCCAGTGGTCTACTTCCCACTAGGTTCAGCAACGATCCGCAAACTTTCCCTAAGAAGAAATATATCCCTCTGTGATTGATGCATCTATTGACGAGATATCGCATTTGGATTTTAAACCGTCTTCTTCAACTTTTTTAAACTCAAAATGGACTTATTATGGAATTATCTCCAGCTATCGCTAGAACAGGGGTGAATGGATCCATCCTGCAGTGGCTTGAAGAAGCATGTTGTTTTGCGTGCTTTTCAGACGTTTCCATAGGCTCCAGGCTCTTGGACGAAGTAGGGCAGCAAAGGTGTTTGTTTACCCGTCCAGCTGTAAACATTTCGGAGGCACTGCAGTGCCTAGGCAGTCCAAATAATTTCCTCTATGCATTGTTATAGGTGACGCTTAATTTATTCTACTCTGCTTGCGTACAATTGTTCCATAGTTCAGCTATATACATGGACGTTTTGAGGTCTTATTTATATGATGTAATGTTCAATCAATTTTATCCCAGTCAGAGAACAAATCACTTTTCTGTTGTCTTTAATCTTACAAAATACGGTTTACATTATATTTAATACACTTCTTGATTTTCGTATTTTCGCAAATTAATGCCATAAATACCTAATTCCTTAGAGCATCTTTTTTGTTCGATAATGGCTATTTTTTCTTGTAAGTAGACATTTCCAAGGATACTTTCAGTTGCGGTGTACGGTATGGGCAAACATTTATAAAAAAAATATACCCACTTGGTTACGCCACATTTACTATATTTGTAAACACATACCTATGTACCTATATATCATAGCATATTTACTAGGATAAGGCATTCAAATTTATTTGCTACCTACTGCGCCCTGGTTAAGATGTTGCAATTGCCTACCGCAGGTACCAATTATTGTCCCGTCGCCAGATTAACAACTGAACTGATCGTGTGTACATGTGCTTTGATATTCTCACCGCGATCGCAAATAAGTTATTTTTACGATCAATAACCCATTAAATCCACTGTGTTGTGTAATTGGCAAGTGCCCTTCCTTCCTGACCACAAGATCTGATTCTGACTGCCGCGACAGTAGTTCCAGACAATAAAGGTGCCAAAACCCAGAACAAGGTAGTTTATTGCAGTCATTGAATTTAGGGTTCCGTGGCAAAGCAAATAAAGGATAACGCATTTCGCGAACCAGCATTTCAAGGGTTTGTCTGCTAACAAGTATGTGGCGCGATCACCACTAATATCTCCCTACTACGTATTTGAAATTTTTAACAGAATTTTCAAATTTCAGCTGGATGAAACATTTATGGCAACAACGGGTACTCTGAATCTCACATCTCCGTACATAGAACCATACAGTGTCAAGGTGGACTTCAAGAAAGACTTCTCAGATGTTGAGAACACACTAGTTTGTGGCCTTCAAGTAAAACAGGGGAAACAAAATAACTTTGTAAGTTTAATCTTAACGTTCTATATTTTCTATTATTCTATATTTCTATTCTAAGCCGAGTGGAGATAAGTCCGCCTCGTAGCTAAGTGGTTGACGCTTGCCAGCCGTTCGATTCTTGGGAAGGTCGACATGAAATATCGATTCAATGATTATTCGACACGGCAATATTTTATGTTAAAATTTGGTAATGTATCCAAAATAAAATACATTTAATAAAAATTCTAAAAAAAATAAATTATATACATGAATGTATAATGTGACCCATTTTGTCTTGTTGGGACATTATCAAACCCACTTAAATATTTACAAAGTTTCCTTATATACTAACAAAAATTGCTGTTTTTTTTATTATTATTATTTGGAAAAACAACAGAAAATTTACAAACATTTCACATTATAATATAATGTATGTGCCCAATTAAAGTTTTTCGCGACTATAGAATACTCGTGGCCTCGTCGGTCTCGTGGTTTTAATGATCAGCGCGTTTGCCTACCATGCAAGAGGTCTCGACCAATGACATTTACGCGTAATCATTCCATATGAACCACATGTTGCTACATTCAATTACAGTCTGGAAGATCTTTGTGGACACCATTTGCTCCAACTAGGAAGCGGACATGGAATGATGATATTATTGAACTTTTGATCCTCTTTATTCCAGTTCTTGTCTGAAGTCAGCTGGCGCAAGTCTCTCACGGATAACTTGAGGGCCAAGGTCCAAGTGTCTCTCCTGCCGGTGATTCCACCTTCCGATATGAACCTTGCCATGAGCATTCAGGACTCCCATAGCGTCCTGAAAGCAGATGGCAAGTTAGGTTCCAGGGATGCTGTGTACTCCATTGCGGCCGAGAAGAAGGGGAGACATACTTCCATCATCGTGTCTACACCTAACAGGGGATTTAGGTGAGATTGTCTTTTAATTTTAATTATATAAATTTATTTCAACAGAAAGAGAAAACATTTTTGAGGTGAAGAGTTGAGGAAATGTGGATGTTTAAACATGGGCAAAATGGTGAATGTTACACAGTGTGTAAAGTGGCCACTTAAACCAGCCAATGACAGGTCACAAGCCCTTTAAATGCCTAGACTTCCATATTCCCTTCTTAAAAATGTTTTCCCTCTCTGTTGAAATAAATTTAAATATGAACAACTCCCTAGGGAGGAAATCCAGCCAGTCTGCAAGCATTTGGACATGCTCAAACATTGTTGAATTTTAATTATAAATGACATAAGACTATTTAATAAGATATTTTTTTTGCTTTTAAATCCAACAACAACAACAAACCATCACGCCGTTTCCCCGAAAGGGTAGGCAGAGATGATAGAACGCCACGTCACTTTATATTTGCAAACATATCTTGCTTCCTCTACATTCATACATCTTTTCATGCACGCGCGCCGATTATTCCGGCTTTTGACATGTCCGCCTTTAAGTATTTGTTGTATTTGGTCATGCCATGTCTTTCTCGGTCTTCCTATATTTCTGCGTGCATCAACATTCGCACTGTAAATATTTTTCGCCGTTCTTTCGCTATTCATTCGCTCTATGTACATGTCCAAACCAACGCAGAGCTCCTTTCTTGGTTTTATCGATAATGCCTATCTCAGCCTTACATAATGTACGGATCTCAACATTTGTGCATCTATCTTACATAGTTTTACCACACATTCGCCTAAGAGATCGCATTTCGACAGCATTCTCCCATGAAGAATAATAAGGAAGTTCAGTCGTTTTTTTTTTTTTTAACTCTATCAACTATGAAACTAATCCCCAATTATTTTCTGTTTAATGTATCGCATTGTCAGAGCTATGATTTTTTAATGTTGAGTAATTTTGAAATTAACCCGCACGTGACGTCACAAGTTCTCCTCGGTGAGTTCTGCAGATCGGTGAATTGACTTTCCGTTAACTGAAAATCTATCACAATATCATTGGTTGATTTTGGTGAACCAGTGACGTCGTTCAAAGTAGTTCGTTTTTATTCAAATCATTTTTTTTCGTACATTTTCAAAAAACATCGCCCTATAAAAAAAATATATCAAATTTTCCGTAGCCCTGAACTTCTTCACTATCCAACTCCTATTTTTTGTGAATTCAATTAAATGGACATAATACAAATAAACGGTTATATCAGTTTCGACAATACTGTCATTTACTCAAAACTCAAATTTGCTTTTTTTAATAATTTTTCTTTCCTACAATAAGATTATTTAAAAAAAAGTATGATGTTAGTTAAAAAATAACTTCAAAAAAATTCAGACCTTGGTAATTGCTAGGACATTTTATTTTATTTGGGAAATCAACAGTTCTACATACATATTTATAGTAAACAAACAGATATAGTGTATAAACTCAGAACTAATAACAGATTTCCACAAAATATACAAAGTTAGTAAAGAAAATATATTACATATTAAATAAATACATATAAGTTTATACAAACAAAAATGTTATTTTCATGTACTCGTAAATATTTTTCAACAATTTTTTTTTTTTTAAAGAACAGTAAGTTATTGTAAATTGGGCGGGATTGGGACAAGGATGCTTGAATAGAGGATAAGGAGGGGAAGGGAGATGTACATATTTATTATTATAATGTCTACTTAGTTACATAATGCATTTTTAGTGTTAATTTTAAATCTGACAAGAGTGATGTTTGTGTAATCTTTATCTTTAAATTTTGTATTGTACACTGAAAAAGTCCTACGAAAAAAAGCATTTTTAACACACTATGTTTTACTTATTGGTACATGAAACAGGTGGTACCGTCTACAAATCTTGGCTGGCACATGTATTGTTATTAAACTAAGTATTTCTGTACAGTCAACTATTCCAGTCATAATTTTGTAAAGCAGTAGTTGGTCCGCACACACTCTGCGGTATTGTAGAGAAGTGATTCCATGGAAGGTGGAGGCAGTGAGAGTTGATACATAAGAAATACCGGTTTTGTATTTTAGGTACTTCATAAATTTGTTTTGAATATTTTCTATTCTTGTTATATATATGGCATACTGGGGATTCCATATCTGAGATGCGTATTCCAAATGGTTTCTGACAAACGTATAACATAATTAAATTAGGGCCTTTGGATTATTTTATGAAATAAATATTTCATCAAGGTTTGAGGGTACATGGATAGTGGAGATAGGTAGAAGTAAAATGGATTGTCATTTGACAAAACCAATCTTTAAATATCTGCTCCACTATGTTTCCTTATTAAATGTAAAGTTTATGTTTAAAAAAATTATAGGCCTTATAATATAAATAGTATTAAGGTAAATGTATAGATAAAAAATTAAATATATGTACATGCTGTACAGTGTAATAGACTAAAAAATTAGATATAAGGAACAGACTTTTACATTACATTTTTACTTTTTTTTTTGCACCACAACAGGCCAGGAGGCCTAATTACAGTGGTGAATTACATCACAGAGCACCCAGGCTTGAAAAAATCACATTTTATTTTTTTGTGTTCTCACCGGGAATCGAACCCGCAACCTTCCGTGCGTGAGTCAAGCGTCTTGACCACTACACCACGGAGGCCGCGACTTATTCGAGCGATAGCATCTCTTTATCAGGAGAGTTCAGCGTGTGTAAGAGTTAATTGACAGTAAAACAGGGATGTGTGGTGTTACCATGGTTGTTTAATCTATACATGAACAACTGAATGAAAAAGATATAATATATGGGTATTAGAGCGAAAATTGATCATTTTGTACGAAACATGTAAGGGTGGGTATATTGCCTTAAGGAAATTTTTTCCTTCCTACATAAACTGTCCAGTTTGAGAGAATGACAAGTACATGGACATATTTTAACAAAATTTTATAACTTTAAATAACAATTTAAAATAAAAATTAAATGAAAAATTTACACTTATAATTGTACATATAAATTAAAAACAAAAATTAACTAAAGAATTTACACCATACTATGAAGAAAGAAGGGGAGAGGTGATAGAATAGAAACAACTTAAACTTTTAGATGGTGACATTTCAATCTTGATTCAAATGTAAATAAAGAAGTCTCTAACATGAGTGGGTAGATTATTCCACAATTGATCAGCTACAACAGTGAAAAAGGAGACAAGAAAATTAGAGCTGTAAAAGGGTATTAAAAGGGTTCTCTCGTTACTAGAGTGAAGAGCTAGTCCATGTTGTGATAGAGGTTGGAAGAGCTCTCTCAGATAAACCGGCGAAGTGAGATTATTCAAAATATTGTAAAGAAGTGATAGAATTTGAATGTTTCTTCTATGCTTGATACTGATCCAGTGTAGTTGCGTGCGGTTATGTGGTCAAATTTGCGAAGATTAAAGATACAACGTATACAAAGCTGTTCATTGTACGCTGATGATGCAGTTTTTTTAGCAAGCAGCAAAGAGGATTCGCAACAAATAGTCTTTAGAATATATGATGTATGATGTATGCCTGAGCAAATTAGTGATGATGGAAAGCGGAAGTGAGGTCACTTAAACGTAAACAACAAATGTCTTGAAGAAGTAGAAGAATTTGTGTATCTGGTAAAGGGAAAGTGTAAAAGAGTTGTGTATTTTTTTTATTTCATTAAATTTTTAATTATAATTAAAATTCCTTCATTTAATTTGTTTGTTGATTACAGAAATCTTAACCTCACATATGATATAGTGGAGAATGAAACAATTGTTGGAACTCTGCAAACGGATGCCAAAACATACAATGTCAATGGAAAAATAACGGGAATAAATCCCAAAGAGGTAACAAATAACAAAATCCATTATTAATATAATAATATTTAATAGATAACTATATATATACAAGTATTTACTTGCTATATTATTAAACGCTTACATTTTAATTTTGTACCTGTCATGTAAAAGCCGTCTGGGCGTATATAATAAGTAAAAATAAATTTAATAAATAAATATGAAATTAACGGGCAAAAAAATCATCTTTTGAAAATATCAATAATTGCAAGTATTGACTTTGTTGCTGTTAACGAATAGCAGACTGTAAAACCGAATATCATTCAATTTTGAACAAAGTCATTATTTGAGTGAGTATTTAAATAAAGGAAAGGAGCACGGGAATGGACCTACCTTTGATGCGATGAGGATGTTCTTCAACATTGGTTTACTTCAATTTTATCTACAAAGTAAAATTAAGGTTTCTGTATGAAAAGCAGAATATGCATACATTTTTTTTTCTTTTAAATATGTTCAATTATAGGTTATATGCTCATTTTCGTACACAAATGCCGGTTTTTCTTTAAAGGCAGTCGAAGATAACTCTGTTAAATTCCCAGTGTACTCGGGGCCCAGGCACCCTGAAGTTGATGAGAGGTAACGGTTTTGGGCAATCCGATATAGAATTTACAATTTTGAATAAAATTACCACTTAAGTTTAAAAAAAAAATTACATTTTAAGTACACCACTTGTCCCGATCGATGACTCATGGCTCGACTGAGCAGCACTTCTATTTTTATGAAGATGCCAAGAAATAGCTCGATTCGTAGATTACCTCAAAAGAGTCGTTCTTTCAAGATGATATTCGTATGGTGCCAGAAAGATAGGAAAAAGTAGTCACTAGCGATGGACAATACTCAATGGCACGATCTTCAATACATTTTTTACTACTACTACCATTACGCCATTTCCCCGTAGGGGTAGGCAGAGAGAATGGACCGCCACACACGTCTATCCTGGCATACATTCCAAGCTTCTTCCACATTCGTACATCTTGTCATGTATGCCCGTCGGTTCTATCTACTTTTGACATGACCAGACTTAAGATTTTGTTTTATCTGATCATGCCACGTCTTTCTTGGTCGTCCTCATCTCACGTTACCATTCATTTTTGCCATATATACTTGTTTTACCATTCTTTCATCGTCCATTTGTTCTACGTGACCAAACCATCTCAGATACCTTTTTTTAATCTTATCAATTATACTTGACTCAGATTTACATTCCTGCCTGATATCATAATTCATAACCCTGTCATACATTGATTTTTCCACACATTCGTCTAAGAGATTGCATTTCAACCGCGTTCACTCGGCGTTCATCCTTCCTCTGCCAGTTCCATGTTTCAATTACATACATAAGTTTTGAGACTAAAACTCCGTTGTGCACTGCCAGTTTAGCTTCGATCGACATATTTTTATTAGCAATTATTGTGCTTAGTGCTCTGTTCATTTTGCTGTAAGCATTCACTCTCCTTTCAACATTTTTTTCTACTCTTCCATCTCTTGAAAACATGCTTCTCAGATACACAAATTCTTCTTCTTGTTCAAGACATTCCTTGTATACATTTATTATGCAGTCAGTAACCTCACTTCCCCTTTTAAATACCATTACTTTTGACTTACTTTCATTCATTGCCAATTCGCTCTAATTTTTTTAAATAAAGCATTTATCAATTGCAATTCAAGTCTCTTACGTTTAATAAATTTGTTTGCAATGAATTTCAGCTTGTCGCAACCTTGAAACCTGTTGGAGGAGGAGAGACATATTCAGTGCGAATAAAGACATCGGATGCTGCTGGAAAATTTGGTCTAACAGCGTCTCTCATCGGAGCTATTCAGTTTACCCTTCACTTGAATTGGCAAATAGGCAAGATGTACAACGAATTCTCTGCAAAGGTATCAGTATTGAATATTTCAAAAGAACTCTAGAAAAAACATGAAAAAAAAAACAAAAATATCGGATACATAAATATAAAGAGAAAATAATAAAACATTCATACTAATTAAAATTTTATGCAGATTTACCATTTATTAATAGATATATTAGTTTTTAAAGAAGAGGCAACTTGGGTTTGGTTCTTCTGAGGCATCGCAGCACGTATCCAAGCCAGGTCCACCGCCGCATCTTCAAGGCGCTCGTTATAGGAGGCTGCGGCGTCCGTTCTCGGACTTCAAAAATAAATTCATAGATAAAATCGAACCACCTTATACCTTTTATTCTTCTCAAGCACTTACTCTCAAAACTCAGAAGTTTGGTGTTTTGAGCTTTGGTAAGGTGCCAAGATTCGCACCCATATAGGAGTACTGGCATAATACAAGAGTTGAACAATCGGCATTTCGTTTTGACCGAGTATAGACTAAAGTCACTCCATCCTGGAGGGCCGTCAATGACGATCTTTAGACTTTATTTGGCGGAATTAAGTGGCGCTGGATTGACGTGGGAAGAAGCAAAAATGCTGGCTGGCGATAGGGTCTCCTGGAGACAACTGGTGATGTCCGCATGCTCCACTTAGGAGCGCATGTGGAAAAGAAGAAGATTTATTTAAATAGTTTTTAATTAATTGGGGAGATTATTGTAATTTTTGACACCTTTGGAAGACAAAGTTATTTTAACCATGACTTGTGAGGAATTCGGGAATTTTAATATTATTTTAGTATCTGCGTTCATATTCATCTCCAATTCTTTTATTTTTTCTTCTTTATAAATTTGTGTAATGGAATTTATTTTTAAATATTGTCTACTGTATGAACTTTAAAATTATTTTTATAGATTTACTTACTTTAAAAAAGTTAAAAACAAAAAAATATATTTCCCCATTGCTTGAAGTCATTAATTATAATTTTAATAACAGTGCGCCATAATTTTAAGTCGTTTCATTCGAGTTCATTTTACAAGCTGTATATTTAAAAAATAAATTATGCATTATCCACACTGAGTTTTTAATATTGCTTTTTAGATCGACTCATCAAACCAGCACATCAAAGAGATATTTGTTAAAAGTAGCATCAAGATGACGGAAGACAAAAGAGTTATTATAAATATTCTTTCCAATACTCCACTTCAAAATCTTAAAACTGTGGCCATCGACGCTGATGTTGAGTAAGACTCTAATCTTCAATCATTTGATAATAATATTTTTAACTAGTCAAGAAAGAAAAAAATGTATTTAAGCAATTATTTATTGTTTCCCGTTCTCTTCATAATATGGAGTCCATAGAATTATAATAGTCAAAAAACCGCGTACGCGCATCAAATTAATTTGTCAGCATGCGTCGCACTCCGAGTATAAACTCAAGTTGGTACATGATTACAACACCAGGTTTACTAGTATGGAAGGGCTAGCTGTTCCTAGATACTGCAATAAATATGGCAAAAGGACACTGCAATACAGTATACCTAAAATATTTAATATGTTACCAAACAATATTAAAAATACTGAGTTAAATACAGGAGTTCGACGTTTGCTCAAATTATGGTTATTAGAAAAAAGTTTTTTGTATTAGTGATAGTTTTTAATTTTTCAAAATGTAATCTGTAATTGTTTTTCAAGTAAAATTATTGTTAATGTAGGCTAAGTGTAAATAATTAATGTAATTTATAAGAACCTGCTGACGAGTTGTATGTATGCAACTCAGCAGGACTTTAATTTAAGAATTTTTTGTAAATATTTTTGAAAAAATAAATTTAAAAAAAAGTTTTTAATAAATTAAACAAATTTATACTATTTTGTTGGCAGAAACTTAGATTTTATTTCTGGCATTAGCACACAAAATAAACAGATTTTTTAAAAATATGATACTTGAATTTTTTTAAATAAGTTTTTGCTTTTTTAAAAAATTATTTTAGTACATTCTATTTAGGTTCTGAATGATTCGACCATCCCAATAATTGCTGCGTCTCAGTTGAGATATATTTTTCTAAATTTTTTTTTTTCAGTTTATCTCCTCGATATGGTGCATTCATATGCAACTATAACTTGACAAAACTTTCTGGTGAGGGAGATGTTCGTTGGAGCTTCCTGCCGGATAACTTATTTTTCCAGGTAAAAATATATTTATTTCTATAACCCCTTACAAAAAAATAGCCAGATTTATGTTTGCCTTATGATGTATGGTAACTTAAACTGATTAATCTATCCTGATATAAAAACAAATTGTATTATTTTGTAGGTAAAGAACAACCACATTGTAAATGGAGCAAGACACAGTCTAGACATGGACACATATTACCTATACAATGCTTCTGAAGTGTCTCCCAAAGTGGCTTCTGAATTATCAGCTCTCGGCTTCTTTATCGACATCGATAAAGCTTGGAAGTAAGTATTGTATTATAAATCGTTGTATACTTATTTATATATAAATTATCTATTATACTTTTCTTCTAAAATGTGAGAATCGGAGGCCCATCATCGAAGGTTCATTTTTTCTTTGATTTCTTCTCGTATAAGCGTTCATTTGGTGATCCGGGCTTCTATCTTTTGCAATGATTTGACCTCCGTGAGCTGAAACTGAAAGAAAGGATAGTAAAATTTATATTCAATTCAAAAAGTTAAAAAAATCAATATAAAATGTGGAAAGGAATATTGTCCGTTTTTACTTATGCATGTCCGCGTTTCGGGTAATAATAATTATTTTCTGACAAAGTTCAAAAAGAGTCATAATAATATTTTTGAATTCCTTTTAATTTAATATTTACATTTTCAGTCAGTTATGAATTTGAAATTGTATTCAAATTGTTATAATAGATATTTTTACATTGCGAAAATAAGGAATTGTCCTAAATAATATTATATGTCTTTCAATATTATTACTATAATGGATAACGTATCAGCAGTCGAGAGAAATGGGCTGATTAGAAGAAGAAGAATTGTACACCAAATTTTTTTTCGGACATTAAAAATATACTGTTTTTTATGCATTGGGTGTTAACATAAGTTGCGTCTGTTTGTTTCCAAATTATGAAGACAAAAGGACACAACAAAAAAATACAATAAACTAGTCCATAATGTTTTCTCCTTTATTATAGCACAAGAAATTTGTCAATATAGCATAGCATAGCATCTTTGTCAAATATTTTACATAATCCTACTTCGCCTGTTTATCTGAGAGAGCAATTTTAACCTCTATCACAGCATGGGCTAACTTTTCGTTCTAGTAACGAGAGAACCCTTTCAATACCCATTCACCGCTGTATTTTTTTTGGCTCCACTTTTTCAACAGTAGATGCTCGATTATGAAATAATCTACCCACTAATGTCAGAGACGCCCTTTCTTTATTTGCATTCAAATCACGTATGAAATGTCACTTCCTGAATATTTCGGTTTATCCTTTTTCCTCCCTCTTTCCTTCTCTCTTTACCTCTTCCTCTCTTCATTACTATGAAGTATATACTTAGTGTAGATATTTAGTCAATTTTTACTTCTTAAAAAATATGTATGTTTATAAATATTTAGTTCTATAATAAAATTATTAATAAACCAATAATATTTTCATATACCACTGATTTTCTCAAATTGAACAGTTTGAATAGGTAAAAATAAATTTTTAAGCTAGTTTCTAACTCATTATACATATTTTGGTATCTGGATAAGTCCAACCTCCAGCCTATCTTACGAAAAATTGATTTCTTAAAAATTGACGTTGAACTGATTCAATATTTTTTATGTGAACATCATAATATGGAGACCAGATAACAAAGGAATACTCTAGACGCGGGCGAACTAGAGAACAGAAGAAAATTTTAAGGTCATTGATATTTTTGAAGTCAGTTGAGCTTCTGTTAATAAATCCAAGGAGTTTTAAGGATTTATTGATAACATGTTCAATATGAATTGTAAAAAAAAGTTAGGTGTCAAGGATAATACCTAAATCTCGTATACTAGACACAGATGATAATATTTCATCGTTCAGTAAGTAGTCGTATATGTTTGGATTTTCCAGACGAAAAAATCTCATAACCTTGCACTTACTTAAGTTGAGATGTAAATTATTGAATGAGCACCAGGTGCTAAAAGAGATTGAAGATTTTAAGAGATTCGATGAATCCTACATAAAGAATAATAACAATAATAATTTTATGCATTACTAAATTCATTTGACTGGGTAATTCTTAACATTCGCTAAAAACGCTACGAGCACAACCATTTTGTTTGGCTTTAACAAGTTTTTGTACTTAATATTTCAGTTGTGGATCTAACGCATCACTTCTAACTGTCGGCAAGGAAAAAAAACAGATCGGAATGAACATCCTCCTACCAAAACCTAATGTCGATGTCCATTCTGTGGATGTGAGTTTTACTAAAGAGAAAGATGGACTCCTAACTCTAGAGGCCAAATATGGAACAGATGTTAGTGGCATGATGGCGACAGCCAAGGGAAAGGTAGGTTTTTTTCAACTATTAATCAAAACCCTTACAAACTCAATTATTATTATTATTATGAATAACTTATACATCGCTATTTTCGTAATATAATACCTCAAGGGCGCTTTGCAAAGTGATTATATAAAGTAATAATTTTAATTACAACTTTTTAAATTCGTAATTTAAGGAAAACAATGTACTTTCTCATCACATGCTAAGGACTTATTCAAATTAATAAGAGAACAAAGGGGTTTTAAGTTTTTCCGAAAAATCACTTCACTCTTACAGTTTCGTACCTCTGGCTCTGCTGGAAGAGCGTTCCATGCCGTAGGGCCTGCGACCGCAAATGCGCGTTCGCCGAATTTAGTGCGTTGTTTGCGTAGAGGTATAATAACTTTTCCTCTCGACGTAGATGTAGTTGATCTAAGCGTAAGACGTCTGTCAGCTAGTTCATCTGGAATGCAGAATTCCCTTAGGTTCTGGAGCAGAGTTGTGCAGTGACTTATACATAAGCCAACAGAGTTTGTATTCCGCCTTCTGTGGAAAACGTAGCCTGTGAAATTCCTGAAGTAGTGGAGTGATATGACTGAACTTAGACATTTTAAAAATAAGTCTCGCTGCAATACAGACCGTAGGCGAGTCATTTTATTCATTGGTAAATCTGCGTAGATACCACTATAATAATAGCTAATAATAGTGCATGAGGCACTGTATTGAAACACTACGTACACCCAACTTGATTATTTAATTAAATAACAAATTTACATGTGTTTTTTAACAAACTATCTAATAGAAAATAATCGTCATTAATACAGACGTCGCGCCGGGTCAAAGATTCTACATGTTGAAAATAAAACATTTCTTTTAGAATATACCTCCGCGATCTGGTTTTCCTTCTATGTAGGCCGGATAAATCATATCGAATCGGTGCAACATCGTCTGCTAAGAAAACTAGCATGGATGATTGGCCTCGAGAAGGTAGACTACACTTACGGAAAAATGGAGTCAATGTTAAAAATCTCATGTCTACAAAAACGTAGAAATAACATTGACTCCATATTTATGTTTAATTTACTGAATGGCTTAATTGATTTACCATCGTTACTAGAACAAGTGGCATTCAATGTTCCGATCCGCCGGTCGCGAAATAATAATGTCCTGTTCATTGATCAACACAGCATAAACTATGGTATAAGATAGACCTAATCTTGTCTCGAGGTAGATTTTTTTTTGTCCTATTTTTAATTTTATTTGGTTGTAATTTATTTCGTTTGTACCTGTATTTAGTATAAGAAAATGTGTTTACCATTGTTGGAATGGACTGTATAAGTCCATCAATAAATAAATAAATTAAAATTAGGTAATTTAGAAATTTAAAAACTAATGAATAATGATAAAAAAAATAATATATTATCAAATTAACTATACTTTCTTTCGTCCACTCCTGTCTAATTTGCCGAGATCGAGTACTAATGGTCAAATTTCAGCCCCCCTCGTCCCTCACTCCATACCTTCACAAACACAAAATACTACTTGATATAAAGACTTCAACCTTCTTGTGTATTCGATTTAAGTAGACATTGTTAAAACTATGTAATAAAATTATAAACATTTCTAAATTATACCTTGATAAGAGAGGATGTAGGTAATAGCATCAAAACCGGCCGGTAGGCTTCTTGTTCTTTTTCTCTCAACTGCTGGATAAAGGCTCCTTCAAAATGTTTCCACTCCTTTCTATCTCCCGCTTTTTTCATCCATGTTCTACCGGCTATCGAGGCAATATCGTCGACCCATCTTTTTTGTGACCTTCCAACACGTCTTTTGCTTGCCCATGGTCTTCACTTTATTATTCTGGGTGTCCGCCTGCCATCATTTTGTCTCGCTAAGTGTCCTGCCTACTGCCATTGTAATTATCTGCACGATCCATAATATCTATGACTCCTGATCGGCACCTTATTTCTTTATTCCTTATTCTGTCTCTGCATCTGCCTTTCCATGGATCTTTACATGCATCTTAGTTTCTGGCTACTTTTCTGTGTCGCAGATATGGTTTCTAGCCTTTATGCTGTTACTGGCAATTTACATGATTCTTAGACTCGTCTTTAGGTATGGTCATTATAATGTACAAAAATAATTATTATTAAGATCAGTGAATCCCCAGAACTTAAGAACCTTTATAACTTGTTTCAGATTCTCAGGCCAGCCAATTCAGTCCTAACTAACGTTACTTTGGATTGGGGGGTAGGAAAGTCAATAGAAACTATAGATAATGTTTTACGAGTGGATGTCTCAGAAAAAGCAATCAAGGTGGATTATGCTCTTGTATCACCGCTGTATAGAAAGCAGGAAACGATTAAATTGGTTGGCACCTATAACAAACCAAAAGAAGACCTAATTTCTCTTGTGTAAGTATAATTAGGTATATAGGTTATTATCACCATTCCCTCAGATCAATAATGCGCTAACGTTTATAGAAGCGTCCATGAGCACAAAAATTAATCTAGGGTTATCAACCATAAAGTTAGCTACAATTTGCAGAAAACAAATGTGCCGTACAATAGGTGAAGAATTGCTAAATCGATATTCATTTGTATTGTAATTACTTTTGAATGTACCGTATTTTGCGAACGATAAGACGCATCGGACTACAAACGCACCCCACAATTTATCTGCCATTTTTTATTAAAAAAATATCTTTTGAACGATAAGACGCATCGAACCATAAGACGCCTCCCAATTTTTGGTTGAATTTTCAGGATAAATTTTTTTGTCTTATGGTCTGAAAAATACGGTACCTACTCGTAGTTAAATATTTGTTTCCTTAAAAGGTAAAGATTGTATTTTTATTATTGCAAGATTATTCCAATTTATATTTCTATAATTTCTTCTTTTATTATTATAAGGCAATTTCCACGTTATTTATGTTCAGCAACAAAAGCATTTGTTACATGTCTGTTGTCAAACAAAACAATGATGGCCACCAGCATAGTGAAGTTGTCGTCAATCAAAAATTCGCAACGTTATAACTCTGAGGTTATTCCCATATCTGCAACTAATGATGCAGCTACATTTTTATAATATACGAAAAGTATAGAATTATAGATCAAAATAGAAGCCATAACGGTGGTGCAAAAAATATTTGGAAATCAATTAACCGACGCTCTTACTATATCCTACTTTTTTGCTTTTGCGGAACAAAATCTATTGTGTAAAGCAGCTGTTTGTAAAATCAGCCATTTGGTCGTTTCACAGAAATAAAACTCATGAACAAAGAACCCAACAAAACAGATATACAAAATGTGCTCTTGCTGAAAACTATGTAACCCTCTAGTGCAAGAAGCTTCGCCCAAAAGCAAAATAGCATTATTGCGCCGAGGGTGTATGTACAGTCAGCTTTCTGCAAGCCATAAACGGTTTTAATATGTTTGAGGTCAATGTAACTGTTAACGAAAAGCGGACTGAATAATTTAAACATAAATATCATTAAATTTTAAGTGAGGTTGGAATATTTGAGTAAAAGAAAGGAACACGGAAATGGACTTACCTTTGATGCGATGAGGATTTTTTTTTATTTTGAGCATTGAATGATGAAAGTTCATTATAAATTATGATATTAAATCATTTATTATGATAACTTTCACAACGGCGTGCGACGATTCCATGAATTCTTATGTAATGTAATGTAATATTAACATTTTATTTATAATGTTCGAAATCCAAATCTTCTAATTTTGTAAAATCTTCTATCTTGATGTAAGGTAGGTACCATAAAGACGGGTCAAAGGAAGGATGGGAAAGAAAGGTAATCAGCCAGGTGTAATATCGACAAATGTTGTTTTACACTAAACAGTAACCAAGTGGATTGCTGCACAGGACTAAATAATGATCCGACTTTTTCACGTCGAGCTTGCCCAAGCAAGCGTAGTTTGCAAACTTGCTAACCATTAATCTCTACTTGAGTTAATTTTTTAGGGTTTTTACATAAAAATATTAGCCATGAAGTCGAAAGTATTCGTCCGGGTGCTGATTCTATTTCACACACGATTTTATTTCGGTGGATAGAAAATTAAAGAAATATGCATCAAAATAACTTGATTAAAAAAACCAATAAATTTTTTTGTTTATTTTTTATTTGTTTACAATTTTTTTAAACCCGTTAGTCATGTCATAACTCGTCTGGTTACTGCACTGTCATTGTGTGCTTCTTAATGTTCATTTTAAATTTATCTACACTATAATTTTTCAAGTTATAAGTTAAATCATTGTAGTGTTTTTGTCCATTGATAGTATTTTTGACTGTCCCGCATTTGCCTTTGCTTTTTTAATGCGGTACTGTAGTTGTTGTCCGGTATTATTATATTTGTGTATTTCAGCATTTTTGGTTAATGTTATGTCATGGTTTTGTATGTTTTCCAATGCAATTTCATGTATAATTTTTACTGTCTCAAATTTTTTCAAGTATTTTAGGTCAAACTGGTGTTTTTTTAGTACTTACTATTCTTCACTTTCAGGGGTACGGTATGTTACCCAGCCTCGCAGCAACTGCTCGACTTAGACCTCGTATACGGAGGTTTAAAACACACGGTAGGAACAATCAACGCCACGACACCATTCATCAACATCCCCTGGCTGGCCACAGATGCGAGGATAACCAACGGGGAAACGCTTTGCGAAAACATGGTCCAGCTGTTCTGGCCAAATCAATCTGCTCTTCTCAACGCCACCCACAAAGTCAGGAAAGGCCCGCAAAAATCTGTCGGACAGCACGGCATAATTTCTCTCGAAGTTCCACTAAGCACGAGGCATTTCCTTGTGACCGAATATTCTTACAATCAAGCCGACACTTGGAGCAATGGGAACCAAACTGTATTCTATAATGGGGACCAGATGATTCAAGGGTTATTCAAGAGCTTCTCCGACATTAGTGAGAGCAAACTTTTGAGAGACACGGTTGATATAAGTGTGGATGTCGTTAAGTTCTCTCCATTCGGAATACATTATATTCATCAGCATAATGACAAAGATACAGTAAGTATTGTTTAAAATATTTCAGTAACTGTCCCTAATAATCACTTCGTAGAAAGACTGCAATAAATTTTTAAATAAATAAATAAATATTTATTCATATTTTTCGTTTACAAACTATAATTAATAATAAAAATAATGTGACCTCACTGGGGTTTCCCGTGCCGAGGACACTTAACAATATACTTTTTTGAAATTACATTTGAAAATAAACAAAGAAGACTAACTTAAAAAACAAAGATAATTAACAAATATTCAGACAGTTTAGAAAACAAGGTATTTATGTACATTTATATTATTTATATTACAAAACACACAGTGAAAATAACAAAAACCTACATAAGCTATACACTTGTGGAGCAGTTGATTCAGTATTGGTATGGGCGAATGAGACAATCCATTTTAATTCTACCTAGCTCCACTATCCATTTTTTTATAGCCTTTTCAAACATTTTCTCGTTACTAATTGTTTTAATAGACAGTGGAAGTAGATTATAGATTTTAATTATTACTACTACTACTACTACTAACATCACGCCATTTCCCCGTAGAGGTAGGCATAGAGGGTAGACCACCACACACGTCCTACGTTACTCATTCTCGTCATACGTATCTGTTTTACCATTCTTTCGTCACTCATTCGTTCTCCATGACCAAACCATCTTAGTGATCCTTTCTTAATCCTATCAATTACAGCTATCTCAGATTTGCACTCTCGCCTGATTTCAACATTCATAACTCTATCATACTTACATTCATAACTCTAGCGGCCTCCGTGGTGTAGTGGTCAAGACGCTTGACTCACATACGGAAGGTTCCGGGTTTGATTCCCGGTGAGAACACAAAAATTAAATGTGATTTTTCTCAAGCCTGGGTGTTCTGTGATGTAATTCACCACTGTAATTGGGCTTCCTGGCCTGTTGTGGTGCAAAAAAAAAATTCAAAAATACAAAATACAAAATACATTGATTTCCCACACATTTAAAAAATGTATATATTTAACTTTTTGTACATTGGAGGGCTTATTGCCAAATGGCAATTTTTTCCAACCAACCAATAAAATAAAAGTTTTTTTTTTCATAATTCAAGTTAAAAAATATTCAATAGAAAATAAAGAAAAAAAAGTTAAAGATATATAAAAATAGAATTGAGTTTTTCTACTGACATTTCTTGGTGGAACTGAATTTTAATTATAATAATAAAAATATAAATACATGTATTTGTATATAAATTACCTTAAATCAATACTATTATTCAATGGGAAAAAGGAAAAAAAGAGGAAAGAGGAAAGGAGGAGAGATTAAGGAAGAGAAAGGAGATGTCTCTTCAGACGTGATTTAAACAGAGATAGTGAAGTAACATCTTTGATGGTGGATGGGATATGATTCCACAGTCGAGCGGCATGGTCACTGTATTCACTATAATTTCATTTAGCTGACTTCTTCCGATTCTGACTTTTTCACTTTAACTGGGAATTTATTTTTGAAAGTATGAATAATTTCTGTAATAAGCAAATTTTTTTATTTATTTATTTATTATATATATACGGCCTAAGCCAATTACTACAGTTACATGAAGAAACATAAATGCAAGAAACTGAACAAAAAGAACATAAAACTATTTAGCAAAGACAAACAAGGGCAAAACAATAATAGCATAGAAATATATTAAAAAAAACGAAAGACCAAAAACTTTGAGCTAAACCATGCCAATCTAACTTCATCCCACACTGTTTAGTCGCGAAGAGATCTACGAAAAGCCGGAAGATCTATCCCAAAAAATTCAAAAATTGATGAGTACGTATTTCATATCCCGACTCCCGACGCTGAAAACTAATGACGTCACCAGTACCAATTGTTAGAAAATAGTATAGCTTTCAAAAATTACCCAACATTCAAAATTATCATTTTTATTATTTTTTTATTTTACTTTTACTTTTGTTTTACGATTGTTTTATTTATTTCAGGACATCAAACAAGCTTCTGTCTACGAGTTAAACAATGCCACCAATTTTAATTTAACAGGAAGATTTGATATAGAGCCATGGAAATCCGGTAAACAGATTAAAATCCTAGCCATACAGGGGAATAGAACTATCAAGTAAGGAACATTTTGCTATAAAATTTTAGGATTTTAGTTATTTGTGAGCGTTTGAGCTCCTACTCCAGTTGGAAATTGATAGAAGAAACTATGTTCGTGATCGATGTGTATTTATTACATGGCGAATAAATATACGGAACTTTATTATGGAGTGCGAGAGTGAGACAACGCTGATGAGTTGAATTGACTTGGTTGGGTTGACTGATGTTACCACGTCCTGTGGTATCTTAGGCCGCGTTCCTTTTTTTATTTACACCTGATGATGGGTTATTCTGAATACCCGAAACTTGTGTTATAAGCAATATTAAACTCATTTGTGGTGTAAAAATTCAATATGTTATATTTATAATACATTTAAAATGTTATTCTGTAAATGCTGAAACAATACAACAGCTTTAATTTTTATTTGTCTATGGAAAAATATTTGAATTTTCATGCTTGAACACCTAATGTTAACCCTCTCAATCCTGAATTAAATCTAGCAGTTGTTAACAATATTTGGCATAAGATAATTATTTGAAATTTTTCTTTGTTTTTTTTTCTTTTCGTTTAGAAGTTAAAGCTATGTTAGTTTAATCTAACATTAGGTTTAAAATGGTGTTTTATTTTTTTTGCCGGAGATGGATACTATTCTCAAATAGGTACATACTAAAAAAAAATCATAATAAAAAATAACAATTATTTATTTATTTTATAAATTTATTGCATAAAATTAGTAAACATATTTAATAACAAGGAATCTATATAAAACTAATCAATATAAAATGAAAACGGAGTGTTTTCTGTTTATGATAGTCTCCTTCTAACATGACTCAGCCTGTTCTGAGATGGAGATTTTTCATCTTTTAGAGCATAAGTAGTCCTATACTAATAAAACAATAACATTTAAAAAAACTAAAACTACTTAGTTATAAATGCCTAGCTAACCTAATGTAAGAAATTAAAAATTGTTATTATACAAATAAAAAGTATATATATGTGCCAAGAATACATGTTACATACACATAAATAATATAGTTTAATAAATAATAAAAAACAAATATAAAGCAATGAAATACATAAAAATATATATAATATGTGTATCAATTATATATAGTACTAGGTTTTTTGATTTACATATATTTTTCACAAAAATCTCTATGATAAAAACATTTATATAACATACATAAATTTAAACATAGAGGCCAGTTGGCATGTGACATTAAAAAATGCAAATAATAATGGCAGAAGTTAGGTGCTCTAACGAGAGCCGAATCGTCAAAATGTAAATGCCATTTTACGTGAGTTTACGAATTTTTCATTTCAATCTTTTTATTTCATTTGTTTGTTTTTTAGTTACATTGAGACCATCACACAGTATCCAATTCATTCTCAATACATTACAAAATATAACATAACAGATTGATTAAATTGGAAAAAGAAAAAAAAAGTCATTATAGGTTCATATTATTACAATTTGTAAATTGCCTTTCTAAGAGAAGTCTCGCTGTCATGAAATATATCGACATCCGAGGCGATACGATTGAATAACACGCCAAAAATTAAATGAAAACGTAAAAATAGACGCCATAGAGAAGATTGCCAGCAATTTGATATCAAAACCCAATATTATTATTTGAACGTGAATGCAGTCTCAAGGGGTAAAATACATTTCCAAATATTTTTTTTACTATTACAGATTCGAGAACAATTATGAGTCCATAGAGAAAGAACTTTTCCAGGGCTCCAAGTTCCAATGGGCTCCAGATGTGTGGCTGCACTATGAATTCAACATCCTTAATAAAACTGAGGTAAATAAAAAAAAACGTTTTTATTTTAAATGGGAAGATATCAATTACATTACTTTTTACCCGTTACTGAATGGTTGAGTCTTTTTTACACTGTGTAAAATAATGACTATTTTACCCTGATATAAATGTTACATCCGTATTGGCATACGAGTATTTAAAAACAAAGTTCAAGAAACAATAAACTTGCAATAAACAAATAAAGTTCCAGGTAACAGGTCGTGAGTATGATGCATCAAAGTGAAAAGTATGTCCAGTTTGTTGACAGGTTGGATTTCACTCCCAAAGGAGTTATTTAGATCTATATTATTGCAACAGAGAAGGAAAACATTTTTGAGAAGGGAATATACAAGTGTGTATGACCTGTCATTGGCTGGTTGAAGTGGCCACTGTACACACTGTGGATCATTCACCATTCTGCCAAGTTTTACCTTTAGTATACTGTGTGAAAAAAATTCCCTCGAGTCTAACTGCCTTCTGCATAACTACGTTCTGTCGATCTCGGTCGGGACCAAACCAATATGTAGTCAAAATTTGCAACCTGACTGGGAAATGTACAAAACCTTGAAGCAAGACACGTTAGTAATTTTAAGATTTGATTGCTGTTTCAGAGTGAAGATGAGAGCCAGGAGTTACGAGTGGGAGTACGCTATCCAATGCGTTCCTTCAACCTCGTCTCCGACTACCATCTCCAGGACACGCTTCTACATGGAACAGCCAACCTTAACTGGTCTCTGCGCGAGGAGAACAAGACCCTGCGGCTAGAGGGGCGCTGGAACAACCCCGAGCTGCCCGACGGCAGTTTGCACGACATTAAACTGTCCCTTATGCACCCGTCTTTCAGCAAGGTATGTTCCACTCTTATTACCGCCAACTGCTTCTCTACTCTATTCTATCTCTATCAGATCCAGACCATAGACCTCATACCCAGGAATTTTAGGTTTTTAGCATCAAATGTTTCATAACCAGCTGATTTTTTGCACGTGTTCTAGATGTGGTACTTAATTATTACTCAAAACTCCCCACCCCTCCCCCGCTTGCGTTTTGAGATATTTCATTATACAGAGTGTTCGGTGGTATATTACATACTTAAAACCGTTATAACTTTTAAACGCAAGCAGCTAGAATAATTTGGAGTATAGCGTTTTAATAAAAAAATTACGTTTTTATTTTTTGCAAAAAAAACATCGGTTGAAAGAGCGGAGTTCTTTTGCTTTCGAGGCGTAATTAAAATACGATTTTTGCTCACCGACGGCGGCGCTACGCAAATTCTGTAAAAGTTACAATATTTGCGGGTTAAGTTACGTGCCTTGAATAAAATAAATGCGAAATTGAGTTGACAGATAAAAGGCTTCAGAAACAGCTGTAAACAGTCGTGCCCGAAGCCAAGCGCCATCGTTCTAATATTCCTGGGCTATCATCTTTTTTTAAATTATTATTATTTTTTATTTTTTTTGTTTTTTTATAGAGTATTCAAAAAATAAAGCATAATTAGATTACAATGAAATACATATCAATAGTAAAAATAATAAACAAAAAAATCCCACAAAGGCATGGCCAATGTTAAAATAAGTTGGAACCTTGTTATTCCAAGGGGTCCAATTAATATTATAACTAGCTTTTATCCGCAGCTTCGCTCGCGTAGTATTAGGGAGAAATTATTTATGTAAATTATTAGTTGTTTCGTTTATCAATGAGAGCTTTTGTTTATCAATAAGAATTTTCTCCATGGAATGATATATTTTATCGGGATTGGACGTAACTTGGTCTTCAAACTATCATCCGTTTGTCTATGGTTCTCCGTATAAAAAAATATTATTTTTGTGAAATGAATATAATACATAATTAGCAAGGCTTATAATAAATTAATTTCAAATATTAAAAAAAAATCAAAACTAATCATAGAAAAAGCAAGTTAATTATAGAAATTTAAAGAATTAATTTCAAAATTTATTATTTTTGACATCCCACCTTACCGCCTACTCATTTTCAAATAATATTGGTCATTGTTGATATTATGAAAATGAAATATTATTGTGTAAAAAGACCCTTTTTTTAAAATATTTTTTTTATTTTGTTTTTTTTTTACAATATACATAAAAGGTAAAATAGAGTATTAAAAAAAAAGGATAATTACAAAGCAATAAAATACATATTAATAGTAAAAATAGTAAACAAAAAATCCCACAAAGGCATGGCCTGTTCGTGGGTATACAAGAAAATGTCAATGCTCCTATAATAAATAGACAGTTATTGAATTTTGTTTTTTTTTAAATTAGTTAAGGAAATCCATCCTAACAAGGATTATTTATGCCATATAGTGTGCTTTAAACTTAAATGCAAATATATTTCACTTTAAAAATTTATATCATTAAAAACAATCAATTTGGACTATAGTCCTTAAAATATAGATTGATTAGAATGACAGCTGTCAAACTAATTTCATTAGTGATGGGAAATTACTGATCACTGATCAAATCGATTTTATCGGTTATTTCATGCAATCATAAAACTCTGTTTCCGAAAATTGATATAAAAAACGCAAAAACTTATGTTTTTTGCACAATTATTCACCAAAAAATGAGACATCTATACTTTTTTCATGAACAACATCAAATTAATTATTTTGATTTGATCAATTTGTCCCATATCTAATGTTTTTACAAAATGATGTAACCTTGTAAGAACGTCGTTAATAATTAGGTTTCTTTTAGTTTTCAAGCTGATTTTGTATATAAATGTTGATTTATGTTTCAAGCATTGTATTAAAAAAATAAATTAACACGCCAAATACAAATGATTTTTTGGGTGTCAACATAAATAGCTCCTTTGACGTTACTACAAAGTTATGTTGTCACTTTTTCTGACAACTGTCATTCTAATCATGTTACATTTTAAGGACTATAGTTCAAAACTACTTTTGGGGATAAGACTGACAAGACATGAGATACATTTTGGGAAGGGGAAGGTTTAGATTGGTGTGCAAAGGATATGCATCCAGAATGGGGCATCCAAACAACGCGTGGTCTGTGCATTCCTCGTCAAGTCCGCACCCACACCAAGAACTGTTCACAATCTTGATTTAAAATAAGGCTTATTCATAATGCAGTAGCCAATCCTTAGTCTGATATTATTAGAGACAATTTGTAGGCATGATACCAGGGAGAGCGTCGGATAAAATTTTGTACTGAGACCTCTTGCATGGTGGGTAAACGCGCCGACCATTACACCACGTACCTACCTATTTTATGTTATATTTTACATGAACCATCACAATAGATATTCATAGGTTGCAGTGGCATCAAAAACTTATACAGTACTGACCCCCATTTCAAAACAAGAAGTTTCATATTTAAATTTATTTCAACAGATAGTGAAAACATTTTTGAGAAGTGAATATGGAAGTCTCACAGCTCTTTTACTTCACAAAAGTCAACAGATGAAAGAGTTGAGGAAATGTGGATGTTCAAACATGGGCAGAATTATGAATGTTACACAGTGTGTAAAGTGGCCACTTGAACCAGCCAATGACAGGTCATAAGCCCTGCAAATGCCTAGACTTACTTACTCTTCTCAAAAATGTTTTCCCTCTCTGTTGAAATAAAATTTAATTTAAATAACTTCCTAGGGAGGAAATCCAGCCAGTCTGCAAGCATTTGGACATACTCAAAGATTGTACAATAAGCTTCATTTATAAATTGACTTATTTTTCTTTTTAGGATGTTACTGTTCTGGGAAAATACTCGAGTGACGCCTCCGTGACGTCCAAAGTCAATGTGGAGCTGGATTATTCCCATTACGAGACAGACAAACTCACATTCTACTCCATGCTGAGGGATAACTCCAATGGACCAGTCAGAGACTACAAGTAATTTATTTTCAATGCATTTTTATACATCTTCCTCCCTTGAATAAAAGTAAAAATGAACCCCGGTATAATCAATGAAATCACATTAAATTTGCAGATTCGAATTAAACTGCAAGCATCCGGCTACCAACTTAGATTTAGTGGTGAAAACTGATCTGAACATGCATCACAAACTGTACCATCTGCAGAACTTCTACAGTTACCAGAAATCCTTATTTTACCAGGTCGTAAGGGAAGGAGTCCTTCTTATAGACTTGAATAATCACTTGGTGCAATACGAGGTAAATTCTTATTTCATCCCTTGTACTATTATTTATTATTATTCTTCTTTATATCTTCGACGTTGATAATCACTTGCGATAAAGCTTCCCTATCCTGAGCAGTGCGAAACAGCTCCTCTACAGTTCTGAAAAAAAACATGAATTAGGTCAAAATAATAATTTCTATAAAAAAATATACTTAAAAGTTTTATGTAACTAATATATAATAAACTTAGGTATCTGGGATCTCAATAAATACTTAGTATCGAAGTAAAATTTGTTGTAATAATTTAAAGATAATAAATTAAATATGAAAATGGCTAAAGCAAATTTTTTTTTTTTGAAATACAAGCATTTTAAATCACATATATTTTTGTGACATTTTCCTTTATTTCTACGTAAAATTATGCCTTCGATAATACTTTCAAAAACATATATTTATTGAAATATTTTAGTTGAAACCTTTTTTTATAGAATTGTATTCTCTTTTTTTTATAAAGAAAATAATTCTGGTTTATAAAGAAAATATTACCTTCATACCTGTCCTTATCGGTACCAGTAAGGGCAGATATAAACACAGAGCCTTAATAATTTTAATTATTTCTGATTTTAAGGGACAGATTTATATTTTTTTTAATATCTTGAAATGTTGACCACTTTTCTAGCGAATTACTGACAAAGACTGGTACAAATTGAACACTTCTTGGAGCCAAATATCGCCGGAGTACAAGGTTCTTGTAAGAGTAAACCGAACAACAGGACAAGATGATGGAGTTTGGATCCTGTCCACTAAAGACAAGTCTATTTTAGCGCACTTCAACAGAAGCGATGGTAAAAATAAAACGAATATAGTATATGCATTTCCATTTCTTTCCACATTCCATATTGACAAAAAAAATCAGACCCCTCCTGATTCTACATGTTCTTACAAAAAAAAACTTTTCTGTTAATCTTTTTGGTTTCAAAGCTACACTAGCTTCTTTATCAAATTATAATTAACTGATGAATATTATACAATTTATTTCAACAGTGATAACGAAATATAACGTCGAAACATATTATGCTAGTACTCAAATAAAAAATCATTATAACCAAATAAACAATATTTATTTTAGTCCACTCCAGTCTAGTATTAAAGAACGTATCCATCTCACTTCACACTTTCTATCTTTACAAGAACAACATAACAAAAAGACTTGACTTATTAACTCCATATGTTTTGATGTGATATTTAGTAATCACTGTTAAAATAAAATGATTAGATTCATTAGTTAATTATACCTTAATAAAGGAGCATGTGTAGCTTTGAAAACGGACTGTACAAATTTTTTTAAATTAGTGGTAAAAAACAAAATTGTTTTATATATTTTTATTATAATGAATAACCGCTAAGTTTTAGGTAAGCTTTAAATGTAAATTTTATAAAATTACTTTTTTTTATTCAGTTGCTAAAAAGTGATAAAAAAAAACCTTTTTTATTAATCATGACTGCTTTTTTGTAGATATATCTTACCATATGGTTGGTCAAGTTAACGACGCCCGATCTGCAGAATTGGGTGCATGGCGTGACTTTGAAGACATTAAAACTGTGGACGTTTCATCTTACATACGTCTCAATCACTCTCGCCTCCTTACAAGTCAAATACTATGGCGACCCGAAATTTACCAAGAAGTCAAAACATCCGTTTCCTTATCTTTTAAAGACTTCTACAACCAGATAAATGAAGTTCTTAAGATATGGAAAAGTATTCCTATTGAAACACTCGATGTTATGAAGAACGTTTGGGCTGAAGCGAAGTATAAAATCAATGATTTCTTAGAAGATTTGAATGATTTGCATGTGATTAAGGAAGATTGGGACGAATTCCAAAAGTTCCTCGAAGACTCATACGCATCTAATGAATTCTACACCAAAGATATTGCCGAGTTCGTTATGAATATCATCGATCAACTCTCGCTTAGAAATCACATTGAAAGCTTGCCTAAGATTGTCAATGAAGTGTGGCAAGTCATGGGTGATACTGGTAAATCGGTTCGACAAAGTATACAATGGATCATAGACTCCATCAAAAATTCCTACGCACATTTGATGGAAAAGGTGAACGCTTTACTTGAAGCCGATTTCATGGAACAAGTATCGAACTTTATGGAAGCGGGAATCCTCAAATATGATTCTTACGTTAAAGTTCTTCATTTGAGTTTCATCAACACTATAGAGAAGGCTTGGATCAATTCTATTCAACGCCTGAACATGTTTTGGAAAAATCTCTTGAAGTCAATGGAGCCAACGTTCTTGAGATTCATTCACTATGCAGAAACATTCGTTTGGAAGGTGGGAGGAGAGATTATCGATTTCTTCTACGCGAGAACTAATGAAATAACCGAATCACCGTATTTCAATTTGTTCTCATCATTCACACAGGAAGTTGACAAGTAAGTTTTTTTAAATGTGTATGTTAATTTGTACTTGTAATAACAGGCTTTTATTTCATTTATTACTTTTAAATTCATTCCATGGATGGTTAATGGTTAGGCCGTTTGAAAATATGTCACAGCGTAAATAAATGTCCTGTGTCCTTTTCTCTCGCCAAATTGAATCCTGTCCCTTTCGCACCTGTATAAAGTTCCAAAAACTATTTAGTTTATTATTTTGTCACCCGGGGTCAGTGTCCGCTTAAAACCCCACTAACATACACGTTAATCGCCAAATTGATTTCGGTATACCGCATCGTGTAAAAATAAGAATACAATTAATAAAAAGCTTAAACTAAATTAATGTGACAAAGAAGAGAACATCAGTATGGAGTTTTGCTGCTGCTTTCCAGAGAAACCAAAAATATACAAAAGGTCAGTCCATCTCAATTTCCTTTCATATTCCAATTTGCGCTGTGATAAAATAAAATTTATATACCTACTGTCGAGAACCAGCTTACGCATCGCCAGTCATATTATTAAAACTACTCAGCTACAACAGACTACCGTTATTTACTTTTTACACAATTTCTTTGGCTATCTGCATTTTGTCATGATTTTTGTTTTCTCTTTTAGCCTTTAATTTTGTCTAAAATTTTATTTTATTTTATTTATTTAACACTTTATTTACATATTTATAATTTTATTAAGCTGAACGGTTTGGGTAGGTAAGAAGAAATTGCCTTAAGGCAATGTGCCAGCCTTTTATGTATATATATTGTATAATATACAAATAATATACAATATATATACATATAAGGGGGAAATATTTCTTTAGGGCAATTTCTTCCTATCTACCCAAACCGTTTAACTTGAGAAAATTACAAATATGTATATGAAGTGTTGAATAAATAAAATAAAATATTATTTTAGACAAAATTAAAGGCTTAAAAAGAAAACGAAGTTCATGACAAAATGTATATGGACATATTGAATCTTTGGATTTCATACAAAATTAAAATCAAAGATTAACTAAAAAATAAAAAAATAGCACTATACTATAAAGAGAGGCGAGGGGGTGGGAAGGAAAGAAGAAGGATAAAGGAACAACTCAAATATTTAGGTAGTGACATTTCAATATTGACGTCAATGTAAATAAAGAAGGGGCTTCTCTAATATTAGTGGGTAGATTATTCCACAATCGAGCAGCTACTACTGTGAAAGAGGGGGCAAGAAAATTAAAGCGATTAAAGGGAATTAAAAGGGTTCTCTCGTTACTAGAACAATCGCATAGCTACATCCGTTATTAGCCTGATCTTCATAGTGTTGCGGACTCACGGATCACAGGTCCGAGGTTCGAATCCCACTCTACCCCAACTTGATTCCCATTTTCTAATAGTGAGTTATTTACAACTCGTTGCAATTGGCCCTCAAAAGAAAATATTTGGGTAAATCATAAGAACGAAAATATTTCTTGTTTTATAAAAAAAAAAAAGTTTTTAATAATAATGTAAAAAAACACATTTAATTATTTTTTTAGATTCTAATTTGTTGTTTACCTTCCCATGACCGCATGCCCTGTTTCAAAAGTCACCGCACGCCACTGATACACACATACATACACATACAGAAATACAATAAATTTATAAATGATTCAATGGGATAGCATAATATTTAGATTACTATCCTCAATAAATTCTCAGATTCCTTACTTCCAACCTGTCAATCAAATTGTTATTCTATTTTTCAATACTGATGGTTTATCAGATTTCCAAACACACGGTATCTGGTTGTATAGTTTAAGTCCGTTTTATAGAAATGATTTTAGGAATACCACTGAACGTGCTAATAGAATCACCAAATCGTTTCTTACTGTACTTCTGGTTGAGTGCGCATGACTCACAATCACCTGAGTGCTCCTATTTTTGTGAATGTCGAGTATGACGTTCCTTATGTAGATTTTCCTTAAGCCAAGGACGCTAAGGATTTGAAAAGGCCTTCACTCGGATGATTGTACCGTTTTCGCAATATTATCCTTAATATTGATTTATGTACCTTAACCAAGGGATCAAGAATAGTCTTAGCAGCTCCTCCCCAACAAATACAACCGTGGCCTAAAACAGAGTTTATTTAATAACAAATATTTATTTTACTATTTTAACTACCTTTGCGCCATTTGAGCGATTAATAAACTTTCCATTGTTTATTTACTGTAGGTCCGTGTATTTTTTGTATTTAATTTGTTTTTTTTTTAGGTTTTTGAAAGAATTAAGAAAGAATGACATAATCACAAACGTGAAGAAGTGTACAGCAATTGCCATAGACTTCATAGATAAAAAGATTCTGGCTCATATCCCTTTCCAGAAGGAAATCAAAGAAATAGCTTCGGAAATAATTACTGAGCTAAACCGACTTCAAGATCTATCGATTATACGGTTTACTAAAAACAGGGTATGTTTCTCATATTGTTTATCTATGTCTTGCTGTAAATATTTTTCATTTCAGCTCCACAAGTTTAACACATCAAAGAAGCTTGATTTAATAATTACATCAGAACTGTGCAGTGAACTTCAAATTGTATTTAATACAAATGGCGATACCCTAAGCTGAATACTTAAAATGCTTTGTGCAAGGGATTCTTGTTAAAGACATAAAGGCTGTTCTTAATTTTTCTATAATGTTGTAATTCTTATTTTGACGTTTTTAAATAGCTACTTATAAGAAAATAATTCATTGCCTAACACATAAACTAGAAATACTGTGTAGGTACCTACCTACCTACTAAGTGAATTACGAATCGAATGAATTTTTGAATGTTATTTGAATTTGCGCGTCAACGGTGAAAAAAACAAATGAACAACAATAAAAACTTCATATAAGACTGTAATAGGAATCGGGAATGAATTTTAGGAAAGAATTGATATTAATCCGGTTCGAAGGACCAAATAGGAATGTTTGGTCAGTTCAATGCCTTTAGGCTTATTGCTGTAGCACGGATACCGATATCGTGTAGATGTTGATGAACTGTATATTGTAGCCTGTTTATATAACACTAAACTTCACTTTGAACAAAATATGCTGACGCAGGATATGATAAAGATTTATCAGAGAGACAACTTTTCACATGTGACTTGCTAACAGGACGGTAGAAGCACAAGAATTTGAAATAGGAAGGATTTGGGAAGGAACGGGATATCTACAGTATTTTATGAGTTACCGGGATATCAGAAAATGTAAATTCAGTACGCAACATAAATTATATATTTTATTTTTTTTCATTTGACTTTGTGCGGAATGACGTAGTAAGAGAACGGGTGCAGCAAACTCCGGTGACAACTGTCATCACGCGGAGGTGATACTGTTGGCTTGGCCATGTACCGCGGACGCCTCATGATAGCCTTAACCAGCTTGCCTTCATTACAAGGCATCAGGTTCTCGACGTCCTGGACGTCCACTGCTGACTGTTCGTCGGCAGTTCATGTCAGAACTACGGGACGCGAAACTGACTTAAGAGGATGCACAGGAGCTGGTATCCGACATAGAAAAAGAATATATATTTTGTCAATTTAGCTTTTTTTTAATTTTTGGAGTTTACTATGAGTAATGTTAGAATACCTGAACACCGGTAGAATAAGAGAAGAAAAAAATATTTATTTTATTTTGGTACAACTTTTTTTACGAATTCTAGTTTTGGGAAGCTAAGGCCAGACTTGAGTGGTGGTATAACTACTTCAAGATTGGAGATGGAGTCAACGCGCTTATACATACTATTTATTTAAAAGCAACCAAAGGACAAAAGACGGCCCTACAGAATGAGGAGATGTAAGTTTTTATTATTTTTATATTCTCAAATATATTTCTTGAGCTTCTGTAGCTGCATGCAATACATGTATTCATGTTTTTTATTTATTAAAAGAAAAAAATAGCCAGTAAAAGAAAAAAAAACTATATTTACAAATAAACCAAAATCATGGGTCAGTTATAGTTTTTTACATATTACTAAATACAATGCCAAAAAAAAGAAAAAAATCTTACCTTTGAAAAGCTACTCCGTAATGAAGTAAAAATAAATAAATAAAGGAAAAAGTTTTTAGTTTGCTTGGTCGTAAAAATCTTTTGTTCCTTTTACTTCACAAAAGTAAACAGATGAAATAGTTAAGAAAATGTTATGTTTAAACATATGCAAAATAGTGTATGTTACACAGTGTGTAAAGTGGCCACTTAAACCAGCCAACGACCGTTCATAAGCCCTGTAAATGCCGAGACTTCCATATTCCCTACTCCAAAATGTTTTCCCTCCCTGTTTAAACATAAATAACTTTTAAGGGAGGAAATCCAGCCAGTCAACAAACATTTGGACAACCTGAAAAGATTGTCGACAATGATAATATTTATCTTACTTTTCGCAGGCACCGCGCAGCAAAGACCAACTTCGTGTTCGACCCTCGGACTGGCAAGATGCTATTCGAACAGAAGCTTCCTGTTCCGTGGCACGCGTTCAACAGGACTCCCGACTACACAGAAATAGCGGAATACAAAGTTATACACGACCTTATGGACACTTGGTTCCTCTCCAATATTTCAATGATGTCTTACTACTACGAACTCAAGCCTTATACTGACATTGCCAACATGTTTCCTCCGTTTGACGGTAAGAAATAATGTATTTCATAATGTGTTGTATCAGGGGCGTGCGGAAGAGTTTTTGATCAAGCTAGGGTTTCCTAGGACAGCGGTGCCCGTATCTTTACGGCCGAAGTGAACGGTGATGCTAGGTTTTCCTAGGAAACCACTCTCTAGTCAAGGCTACGACGGCTGTCCACCGCATCACCGTTCACTACAGCCGTTAAGATACGGGCACCGCTGTCCTAGGAAACCCTAGCTTTAGAGAAGCAATATATATTTAGATTTTTATTTTTTTTTATTATTTATACATTTTACGTTATTTTTTTATTTATAGTTTTGATTCTAGTATATTCTAAACTTTTTGTCGGCCTCGTGGTGTAATGGTTAGCGCGTTTGTCTACCATGCAAGAGGACTCGGGTTCGATTCCCGACATGGTTGATATAAAAAAATATTAGTTTACTGCTATCAACGGGCCGGATTCTTCTGAAGAGATTTAAGTGGTTTCCTCTCCACATGAGCAAATCTTGAGAAGTTCCTGATTAGCCCACATTAGTATATCCCTCCTGATCTCAACAGTTGTGTTTGGAAATCTGATAAACCATCAGTATTGAAAAAAAAATACGATTTGGTTGACAAACATTGGAAGTAAGGAATCTGAGAATTCATTGAGGATAGTAATCTAAATATTATGCTATCCCATTGAATCATTTATAAATTTATTGTATTTTTGTATGTGCATATATGTGTACGTATGTGTGTGTATATATGTATGTATATGTGTGTATGTATGTATGTGTATATGTATGTATGTAGCATGTGTGTGTGAATGTATATATATTTATATATTTTATTTTATTTTTACATTTAACATAAACTGTACTTTTTTTTCTTCTCTTTTGGGCTATAACTGTTTTTCTATTTCTTCAATTTTATTTTTATTTATAGGAAACATATTCGATAACCATATTTGCCGGAACAAATCGGTTTCTTAGAACAGGTATTTGCCCTTATAGGAACCAATTGCAATAGGCATACTAATATTTCTGGCTTGCCGACCCTTCATATACTGAGCCTACCCTAGTACAACGAGAATTTGTCAGAGTGTTTTTTGGGCCATTTTGTAAAAATATGAAATGTAAATAAATAAATATAAAGTTTAGATAAATTTAAAGAAATTTGATTGCAGAAAAATAGACCTTTTGAAATATAAACCTTGTATATTATAAGCAAGGTAAATAATAAAGCAACTCCCATATAAAAATAATTTTAAAACCTTTGTTTTAATGGGCTAGTTCGTTCGACATTCGTCCAAGTGAAGGAACCGTGAAAAACCTTTACTATTAGGTTGGTTGATAGGTCGGTCGATAGATTAGTTGATAGGTCTTGACTAGGATGCTAGATTTTGAATAGGTTGATGCTAGGTGTTCGCCTTGAATAGGGTGGTGCTAGGAATAGAGCGAATTTATGAACAAATATTTTCTTAACTATAAATATATGTTTCCAGCCACTGCTGTAATGACTGCGTACGGAACTGTGGTGACTTTGGATCGTAAGCTGTACTCTATGAAGGAACCAGGAACATTTCTCCTCACAACAGACTTCCTCTCTGGAAACTTCACCATTCTAGCGCAGTCTGACACGCCTGACAAGTACAACCTGGTCCTAGTAGGGAAGAGAGATCTCATAAAGATAGATCTGTTTGAAGAGGTAACAAAATATTTTGTACTCCATGAGCACCCCTTTTTTGTCCAATTAATTAGAAATATATTTTTAAAAATAAAAGACGAGTGGACGAGAGACGGTCACTGGACATTCCACAAATTTGGAATATCCAGTGACCGGTTTCATCGCTTTCGCGACATCTTCGAGACTTGTATCTTTATTGAGGAGTTTAACGTATTTATACAAAACAGAGCTAAAGAGTGCAGAGTGGATCCAATCACCGTTGTTCAAGCGATGGCGCGATATGTTAAGACCACCATAAGTGCTGCAATATAAAATTTTATTTTATGTTTATATTTATGTTTATTGTTATATTTATGTTTATTGTTATATTTATGTTTATTGTTATATTTATGTTTATTGTTATATTTTTGTTTATATTTATATTTATGTTCATGTTTATATGTTTATATGGTAGAATTGGCTCTGCACTTTATAGCCATTTTACTGGAATAAAAATTTAAATAAATAAATAAATAATAAAGATAGAAAATTCAAAATTATATGAAAGTAATTTAAATAAAATTATTTTTATCCTAAGGATCATTAGTAAAAAAAATTGGGTTAACTTATGAGTTGATAATGTTATTTTAATGAGTTTAAGTACATCATTTTATTTTTAGTGCCCCATCTTTCGCGAGTGTGATTTTTGTCAATTATGATTTCTGAAAACAAAGGGTAAAAAGTAATTAGTAAAAATATATTACAATGGGTATAGTAACGGAGAATGCAAGTGTGTCATCTTGTTTATTAATGGATTTATTTTTGAGAATTCTAGAATTTGTCAAAATGTGTGGATTTAAGTATCAATTGTCTTTTATTTCTATAATAAATTACAATGAACTTCCATCAAGAATTTTCACGTGCAAACTTAAATGTTTTAATTGAAAATAGTTTAATGCACGCGATTTTACAAAAAACTTCCCTTGAGAAAATAATGGGACCTGTTTTTGGAAAAAATCATATTCCTCGGTCGACCTCGTTGTTTAGTGGATAGCAAGTTTGCTTACTATATTGACTCGGGCTCGATTCCCGACATGGTTGACATGAGATATATTTTTTTAAAGTTGAGAATATTTTCAACGTGAAAAATGTGACTAGAGTAATGAGGAAGTTCAGGGGTTTTTATTTATTTGTTAATGTACTATTAAACTAAGCCAAAAATATTTTTTATTATCGTTTTATATCTTATTATCAGCGCTATGATTTTTTTAAGTTTTGTTTTTCTGAAATTACTCCGCGCGTAACGTTTCAAGATCTCTTCCCTTCTTCTCAGTCATATCTGCCGGTTGACGGTAAGTAAACCGGAAGTCTTCCACAACTCTCTTATCATTGGTTGTTGCAAATGAACTAATGACGTAGAAGTAGTTAATTTTTATCAAAGTATATATAACTTTATTTATTTATTTAATGCACAAAATACACAATTTCATCAAAGAGCACATTTATATTTTTTTATGTCCCGACTTGTTAGAAAACTCCGTGTTAAATTGGGGCTCTTCTATATATAAATCAAAAACACATATATTAACATAGTAAACAATATACAAAATAGTACTAAAAAAATATAAATAATAAAAACGTATACATGTCGAAAAATGTAATAATAATAATATTCTTTTCTTACATTTACTTAACTTACGAAACTTTGCCGTATAATTTAATGCACTAATTTTTACTGCGCGTAAGAAAACATTTCTTGTATCCAATTTCCCGTAGGGCTGAAGTTCCTCATTGGCACGTCTTTTTGATAAGGCATTTAGCATGTGGCTGAAATTCCTCATTGGCACGTCTTTTTGATAAGGCGTTAAGCATGTGGCCCAAATTACTGTATCTATTACACAAATAGTTGAGACATTTGTGGATTATTGATATCTTTGTAAATGTACAGACTGAGTCTCCTATTCTATCCGTCTCTTTTATTGTTATAAAAATATTTGGTATGCTTTACTTTTACATAATTTTAACACTGACTTTACCAACGATGTTTTTATGTTTCAGACTGTTTCCGTTGGCAATTCTAAAGTTCTGACATTACCAGACAGAGTCGATGACTGGACAATAGAAAGAGGCGAAGAAGAACTGACCGCAACCAATATTCGAGGAGTTGTAGTTCGCTGTAATTTTCAATTCAAAACCTGCTTCGTTCGCATTGAGGGTAAGCTTTTACATCATCTTGGAAGTCTTTTATCTAAATAGATCCTTAAAAATCTCTGGCCTATGACCACCGGGACTGGTATTCCGAACGCATTTACAACGCGTGTTCAGTACGTAAAAACGCTCTATACAGCGCTATAATTGCGTTCGGAATACCAGCCCAGTGGCACAATCACAAATAACTAATAACATGCTTAAAAACATACTAAGCATTTGAGCGATCACGACGAACAATAATGAACATGCTCAAGTTATTGCAGTCATAAGTCAAAGCGTGTGTAATCTCTAAGTCAACGCTCGTGTCGGTTTGTTTTTTGTTTTCCTCGTAAATAAATACAGTTCACTGGCGAAAAATCGGCGTTTACTTTAAAAAAAAATATATATAATATACATATTGCATTTGCAAAATAGTAAGGAGTATCTGATACAAAAAAGTGAAAATTAAATTACAATAACTATGGCGACTGCTTTTCTTGGCATTTGTCTTGCAAACCGCCGCGCGCCGGCTAAATGCAATAAACAGCATGATAAATTATAAATACATAAATAGAAATAACAGTTATGGAATATTTTCCATATTTACACCGGTGAAATTCAAATATGTGATTGCGCAGCAGGATTATACGTTGCGAAACTTAAATATTTTGACATATATTTGGTTATTTATTGTGTATGCAGATAATTGGTAGAATTCCATATTTAATTTGGTAATGTATCCAAAATAAAACAAGTTTATTGGATTGTAATTCTACTTTATATACAAAGGGTATATTGTGACGCGTTTCGTCTTGTTAGGACATTTTCAAACAAACTAACTTAAATATTTACAATATATTTGGTGTTCACGGATGTTCCATTGTGATCGCGAATACGATAAACAACCATGGTGAGAAATTGTTATCACGCCGCTTATTGGCACGTTGATAGTTATTTGTGATTGAGCTCAGGTGCGGATTAGGGTTAAATGATAATGAAACTAAATTTAAGCGCTAAGAGTATATTTCCATATATTTTTAGTCCAATAGGATAAAAATGGGGTGAATGTGTTGACAACTAAGACGAAACTGTTACCTTTGCTGTCTGTTATTAATTTATTCATTTCCGCTTTATGTAAAACATGAAACATTAAAAATAATATATGTCCTCACATAACACAACATTTACTAAGTATTGCAGTGGAGCAGATACTTCAAAATTGGTTTGTTCGAATGACGGATACCATTTTTTTATTTTATTTATTATCTACCTATACCCTTTTTTTACGGTTTTTTTACTAGTGTGATTATATTTTTTTGTAATACAATAGGGAAATATCACATACTACGAATACCGATAAAAATATATGAAATGGATTTAGAAAAATTAATTGTATTTTCAAAATCAATATGGATATTGCGGAGAAATGTTTTTATACATAAATTTAAAAAAGAACTTTAAAAACAGTACGTCGCTAGAAAAACGCAACATGTTTGGCCTTGACAGTTGTGACGTCAAGATTTATGGTAATGTTCCTAACAAATTTGTATGGTCGGAACAAATAAACATGAATCGTGATGTATTAGGGGCGTGGCCAATGGAATGACCGTTTTTGCGCGAATTCAAAACTACAAATTTTTTTTTTTTTTTATGCTACTAAAACTTTTTGTCGACCTCGTGGTGTAATGGTCAGCGCGTTAGCCTGCCATGCAAGAGGTCTCGGATTCGATTCCCGACATGGTTGATATGAAATATTTATTTAAAAAGGGTGTTTTCAAACTAGAATATTTTATAGTCCCTGGACTGGTAACTGAAGCGTAAGACTGATCACCTTACCTTCATGTAACAAAAATGATCAAGAAACGCTGCGATTGGTGTACCAATGCAGTGCCCTATGCACCATTCGGTGCGGAAAGGGAATGATGATAATGAAACTTAGCAAAAAAATATTTTTTTACTTGACAGTATTTCATAGACCCTTATTACTTTGAAAATGTAAAAATAAAACCTGATATTTCCCTATTTTTTAAAAGGTACCTTGAACCCTTAATCAATATATATTTGATGTTCCAGGTTGGTACTATTCTCAACTTGGCGGATTGTTCGGGACAATGAACAACGAGCCACATGACGATATGCTCACTCCTAAAGGAAGCTCTCCATCATCCAACAGCGAGCTCATGGCAAGCTGGAGACTCCTGAGCGGAGTATACGGTTCTCCTCGACGGACTAATTCGATGGCCAACCAGTCCATCTGCGAACCTTACTTTAGAAGCAAAGTGTCACCACTCAAAGCCTGCTTCCACATGGTAAACCTCAAAAATTCACTGGTTCAAATCATCAAAATCAAACCCTTATCCGCACACGTTGGTGCATAAGACACTGCATTGTTAAATCACGTACTACGATTCTCGATCATCTATTACAAAAAGGTAAGGTGTCAGTCTTTCGTATAACTGCCATGCCAAGAATCGAACCCAGGACATCAAGAATGGTAGAGGAAGACAGCAATTACTACTCCACTGGATTTTTTTATTGGGATTTTTACCTGAAAGTAGCTATCGAGAGGAAAACATTCGTCCAGTAGATTAATCACAAATAACTATCGACGTGCTTAAAAACATGCTAAGCATTTGAGCGATCATAGTGAACAATAATGCTTTGCTTTGCTTTTTAATTCAATTACTTTTATTATATCCATATAAAATTATTTTTTTCTTTTTTACTATGTAAAGTCTCACTTTTTATTTTGCATGGCAGTATGCTTCTTATTGTTTCTAAATGTATACAAAAAAGCATTGTTAATCTTTTCAATTTTTACGCACTATGTTTGTACTTAACTGTGTATTTTTTGTAAATGCCCCTTGGGCGTATTGTAAAATTAAATAAATAAATAAAAAATAAATAAATAATGAACATGCTTAAGTTATCGCAGTCATAAGTCAACGCGTGTGTGATCTCTAAGTCAACCCTTGTGTCGGTTTGTTTTTTGTTTGCCTCGTAAATAAATACAGTTCATTTGCGAAAAATCGTCGTTTACTATAAAAAATAATACAATATATTGCATTTGCAAAATAGTAAAGAGTATCTAATACAAAAAAGTGAAAATTAAATTACAATTACTATGGCGACTGCTTTTCTTGACATTTGGCTTGCCAACCACCGGCCAAATGCAATAAATAACATGATAAATAATAAATAAATAAATAAAAATGGCAGTTTTGGAATATTTTTCATATTTACACCGGTGAAATTCAAATTCTAAAGTCGGCCTCGTGGTGTAATGGTCAGCGCGTTTGTCTACCATGCGAGAGGTCTCGGGTTCGATTCCCGACATGGTTGATATGAAATATTTATTTAAAAGGGTGTTTTTACACTAGAATATTTCATAGTCGCTGGACTGGTACCTGAGGCGTAAGACTGATCACCTTGCCTTCATGTAACAAAATTGATCGAGATATGCTGCGATTGGTGTACCAATCCAGTGCCTTATGCACCATTAGGTGCGGAAAGGGGTTGATGATGATGAAATTCAAATATGTGATTGCGCTGCAGGATTATATGTCGCGAAACGTAAATATTTTGACATTTAATATTAGGTGTTCACGGATGTTCCATTGTGATCGCGAATACGATAAAAAACCATGGTGAGAAATAGTTATCACGTTGCTTATTAACACGTCGATAGTTATTTGTGATTGAGCTACAGGGTTCTGATTCTTTTTCACTCACAGAACAGTATTTTTCATCCGCCTGCACGCAGAGAATTTTACAGTGCATATTTTTAACAGTCAAAATATATCTGTACCGTAAAGGATAAACAATGGGAATCACATGGAACGAAATTTTGTGATTGTGCGATTTCAAAACATCGTAACTTTTGAGTTAAATAAGATAATTTCAATAAAAAAATAACTTTCCATGTAATAAATGTGATCCCTCAGGCGAATGCGTGGTAAAACGATGTATGATAGGTGCACAAATGTCGAGATCCGTGAAATGTGTAAGGCTGAGATATGCATTATCGACAGAATCAAGAAAGGGGCGCTGCGTTGATTTGGACATGTAGAGCGAATGGACAGCGAAAGAACGGCTAAAAGGATCTACGATGCGAATGTTGATGGATGCAGAAAACGAGGACGACCGAAAAAGACATGGCATGATCAAGTCCATCAAATACTTGAAGATGGACATGTCGAAAGTAGGAATAATCGGCGTGCGTGCATGAGAAGATGTATTAATGTAGAGGAAGCGAGGTCTGTATGCAAAGATAGAGTGATATGGCATTCTATCCTCTCTGCCTACCCCTACGGAGAAACGGCGTGATGGTTTGTTGTTGTTGTGGTGTATGTAAAAAAAATATGATTTTGATAATTTTCCGCATTAAAACAAAGTGGACTTCAGAATTTATTTCAACTTCAATAAGTATTTTTATGACAAAAGTGGACGTTGGTGTTTTATTCACGTATAAAATAGTTTTTTGCCAAGATTTCTGTATTTTTAACTTCAAAACGACAAAAAGTGAACACCCGTGTTTTATCCTTTAAAGAACATATATCTTGGTAGTCAGATGGCAGAAGGAACCATCTGTAATTTTCAAAAATGTTCAGGAGAGCTGAAATACTACTCAATTTCAAGACTTTTAATCCACAAACTAAGATATTTTAGTGTTACTTTTCAATTACCATTCTAAACGCTGCTGTTTTTTTTCTATGTGTATTTACTGAAATATTTATGAAACTTTTGAAAACTACAAAACAGAAAAAAATACAGATGGTCCCTTCTGCCATCTGACTACCGATATTTATAAAAGGTGAATATAGAAGTCTGGGCATTCACAGGACTTAAAACCTTTCATTGGCTGGTTAGATAGGTCACTTTATTGAATTAACAATTAACACTTTACTGAATTGATAAATAATGAATTATAAATCACTAGTCCAGAGCAACAGTGAAATATCTCTGAAGAACATGTTCTGATATCGGACTTAGAGGTGTGCAAAGGATTTATCTGACTGTTGCTTTGAGCTAGCTCTATGCACCTTAATCATTGTATTTTTTTTTAGGTTGACATCTCCCCATACTATGACGAGTGTATGTCTGGACTAGACCCGTGTGTGTTGGCTCACATCTACAAGGAGATATGCTCAACTGACCATATTCCTGTTAGAACTCCTGAAAAATGCATGGAGTAAGTAATATTTAGCCTTAATTTTCCATTGGCAACATATTTATTTTGAGTTTTCACTGGCTACCATTGATGTCATAGAAAATTTTAAGGAACATTAAATTTCTATGTTTATTGTTTTGTACTTTTTTCAGATGTGTATCTCCGTCTGGACAGCCCATAGATGAAGGAACTTTCAACTTTGTGGTCGATGTGCCCAATTCTACAGACGTTGTGTTCATAGTAGAGACCCACTTGTGCAACGCTAACATTAGGAAGAATAAGAACATAGACCTTCTCGTCAATATCCTCAACGAGAAACTTGAGGAGAAAGGTCTTACTAACAATAGGTAAAATATTACAACTAATACCTGGGTGGAATGGTAATTCATAAATAAAATAATGTGACAAGTAAACAACTCCGTTTATCCAAACTCTTGTCATCCAAATTGCCAAATATCCAGATCGTTATCAGGAAATAAACAATAAAGGAAAAGTTATAATATATATTTTTTTAAATTTAACTACGCAATTAACTGGACATGTTTCAGTCAGTTTTAATGTGATTCTAATTCAATGTATTATTTTAAAAGTAAGAAAATCTGGCACTCATTAATTCTGCTAATTGTAGTTTTGCTGTATTAATTTACACCAACATATTCTGAACCTTTTTTTAGTCGCCAGTCGCAACTGTCCCCAAGTCATCTTGTAGGACTTCTTTCGCGAAATTGAGAACCTTCTACTCGTTTATGTACCACCAATTTTTCCATGTTATCTCTTCACCTCGTAACGTGGCCAAAGTACCCGAGAACACGGATTTGCGCGGTGTGAGAAAGACGTTATTCAATACCTAATCCACGGATTATAGAAACATTTGTCCTATGGGGCTGCCCATGGTATCCGCAACATTCTATACCATCACCACTTTTTAAAAGCATCAATATTAATTTCCCAAGGTCCAGGTTTCTGGAGCGTACAAGAACAAAGAAAAAAATAAGGTTTTTACGATTTGTGTTTTTGCAGACTTAGTGATACTTCTTTGTTGCCATATGTTTTTCTACTTCTCCATCGCTGAGCGAGCCATAGCATTTTGTCTCTCGATTTTAGCATCGCACCCTCCTCTGTTTACTATCATTGAGTCTAGATAAATATATCAATTTACGACCGCGTAATTTCTTTTTTGTGTTATTTCATAATTTTGGTCTTTTTCCGTTGATTTCAAAGTCAAAATCTTTCCTCATATTTTCCAGTAGAGAGAGATGATCTCTTATGTCATCTGCATTGGCACGGAGAGGGTCATCGGCATATCTCAAACTCGATATTCGTCTTTCGTTAATAGAGATGCCTTTGTTGCAGTTCTCTAACTATTCTTATTATGTATTCAGTGTAAATATAAAATAGTAAGGGTGACAAGATATATCCCTGGCGAACTCCAGATCTAGTGTGCACCTCTAGTAATTGAGTTATTTTCTAAAACACGTTAAAAGTTTTTGTTTATCACATCGATCCTTGATTTCTTTAAACAGAGCGTCCACCTAAAATTTTAGTTCAGTGCTTTAGATAATATCCGTAGGTTGGTGACAGGTGCTATGGCGCAGTTGGTTAGACAGCCAATTGCAATACCGATGTCGCGGATTATATTCCCACAAGTTATGAAGTAATATTTTTTTCTCAATTGGTCTGGGTGTTGTAGTGTATATTTCATAACTTCCTTCCATATCCCCTCTTTCTTACCTGCTGACTACCCTCTAAAATAGAGGCTAAGTGGGTTATTCTTTTTAAAAAGAATGAAATATTAGTAAGATTTATTTATTCTTATAAAGACACGTTCTACTATTGTATATTTATTTTCTCGTAGAAACTACATTCAATGTTGCTTTCAAAACTCTTCACTGTGTAGGTACATCTCAAAGAAAACTGGATTGTGTAATTATAATTATGTTTTCCATTTTAGATATGCTGTGATTGGATTTGGCGGTTCTGGTATTTACAAGTCTACCAAGGCTGTCTATTTCAACAATAAACTTTTCCTGGATGCCGCACAAGTTCCGCCTCTTCTTGACCATCTAGTGTTTGGTAAAAAAAAAAAAAAATACGTTTTTAATGTAATCCAGTATCGAAACTGTGCAAGGCAATTTTGGGAATATCGTCAATAAATCAACGACCACATTCCGGAAATACTCAGCTGACATTACATTGTAAAATATAAATAGATTTGTAGGATTGTTGCTTGTCAAAAGCAGGAAGCTCCTACTCCAGTTGGGGATGACAGAATGAAAATACTTCCATGAGTAATTATTACATGTTGAATAATATACAGAATCGGTAATGGAGCGCAAGAGTTACTGACTAAGTAACTTAATTTAATTACTGAATAACTGACTTTTACTAACTGTTTAACTAACTGAACTAAGTGAATGAGTGACTGAGAGACTGAGTGAATGCTTGTAGTAAGGGCTTTTATAGTTCTCTCTTCTTCTTAGTGGTGAATTGAGATCATTTTCAATTTCCCTGACTATCAGCAATTTGACATCTACGCTAGATACTCAGTATTTGAACATTTAGAATATTCATACTAAGATTCGCGATCATTGGTACTTTCCCCAGCCGTTCCTTTACAATGTTCCAACACCCTTTACGACTCTCCGTCCTCTACATAGCTCCATACAGATTCCTCTGTGATATTGTTTTCACCTGGTCGGTCCAGGGAGGTGCAGCTCTGCCTCTGCTTCTTCGTCCCTAGCACACTGCTTGTGATTATTATTTTCTCCAGATTTTCTGGATCACGTCTGGCTATTTATCCAAAGAACAACAGAATACAGCCGATAGGCGAACTTTCAAAACAAATTCCTCCAATTTAGAGACATATGTTGTCCTGGCTGTCCATGAAATCCTCAACATTCGACGCCATCATCATCTCAAAGGCATCTATTCTTTCCTCATATCTATTACCTTCTTTTTTTTATATTAAAAAAATGTATGATTTGTCTTCGTACTGTTCTTTAGACGATAATTTGTCAAATGACAGTGGACATTTATTTCAGGGCGGGTCTCGCAGGTTTTATTCAATGTGTATTGGTGTGTTAATTTCAGATGTCAAATGAGTAAAAAGAGAATTAGAACGCAATCAGATGTCACCATAACATGATCCACAAGTTCAATAAATATTTTTAGGTATTTTAACAGGTTAACGCTTACGGAAATGGAATTTATATTTGTAGGATTTTGATTGTTGATAGTTGGTGGAGCTCCTACCCCAGTTAGGGATTGAGAGAAGACACGAAGTTGTTGCTTAATGCGTATTTATAACATGGTGAATAAATAGTGAATTGTGTTGCGCGAGTGTTGCGGCGATGATGAGTTGAAGAGACTGCACTTGAACTACATGCCGGAACTGAGTCTGCGTCGAGCAGAGTCTTCGGGCTAGCTGGGCTGACTGAACTGAACTGAACTGCTGGGCGTTACCACGCCCTGTGGTCTCTTTATAAGCCACGTTCCTTTGTTGTTCGTACCTCCATGGTAGGGACAATGTTAATGTACTGCAGAGCGTGGATCTCGTGTTTCGCAGAATGTAATTTATTGAATTCAATAGGAAATGCTGACTTGCTTCTTGGAGTCATGACTCTATACTTCAGGTAAAATTATTTAGCATGTATGGGTGTGTCATCGATCATGGACTATGAACCCCACAGTACCCTCCGTCTAGTAAGGTGATCTCACGATACATGAAGTTTTTCTTATTAAGTTTTTTTTCTACTAAATTAAGATTTTTTTACTGTTCACAGATAACAACAACTCTACTAACTACAGCTCGGATGCTTTCGAGGCACTAAACTTGGCTTCTCACCTGACCTTTCGTCCAGGAGTTGCTAAAACTATCTTCCTTTTCCCTTGCGTCAAGTGTGATGGCTTCTCTATGAAGGTAATCACATTTTTTGATAAAATAAAAGATAACATAAATCGTAGCGTTGCCTAGTAGGTGAATTGGTTCAGCCGGATGAATCTCACCCACATGATAAAGGTTTCAGCTCTTTTACTTCACAAAATTCAACAGATGGAAGAGTTGAGTAAATGTGAATATTTAAACATATGCAGAATGGTGAATATTACACAGTGCGTAAAGTGGCCACTTACACCAGCTAATGACAGGTCATAAGCCTAGACTTCCATATTTCCTTCTTAATAATTATTTTTTTGCTTTCTGTTGCGACAAATTTAGACATAAATAATAGTTTTTTCCGAACATAAAAATTCCGTTATTAACTACCTTTTTATTTGTTTCTTTTTATGTTCAATTCAAATCAGTTTTTATGTAAAATATTGACTAGACTTTGTGACAGTTAACTGTAAATTTGCACCAATGTTAATGGGAATGTAATGTGTTTACCTTTTATGTTTTTTCCAGCTGGAATATTCTGTGGTTCACCAAGTGCTAACAGATTCATCCATTACTCTCCACATTGTTATGAACAATGAATTTTCAATGACAAAGAAAAGGGTGGCCAAAACGCTGTATGGTACGTAATTCTAAAAGTAATCCTTGGTTAAAATAATAAAAATACTATATAGTTTTATTCCACTTTTATTTATAATTTTTACCGGTGACCGACATCGTCAGACTGGTGATAAAACTATATGCGTATTTTTATTATTATTATTAAAATGCAGTTCCACCAAAAAATGTCAGTAGACAAACTCAATCTAATCCTTGGTTTGCATTCTAAAAGTCTAACATATATTTATTTAATTTGCGCTCAACCACCGTACCGGCCGAGTGTGAAATAAAGTTCCTCTCTCCGATTGTAGCTTAAAATTAGAAAATAAGCCATTAACTGTTTAAAAAAACATTGTGAAGTGGAAAAAGAAGACATTTTATTTTATAGCATTGTTTTACATTTCATTCTTACCTAAATATGTGACAAATAGTGAACAACGGAAACTTTCAAACAGTACGCCTGTTACTTTAAAATCATCAAAAGTATATGAATCCAATAAACTGCGAAAGTACCCAAATTTAACAATCTGGAACACTTCTTCCCACAATAAATTACAACAGTGCTACTAAAAGTAAACTTATTGATAAATACGTAATGTTTTAAATATCTACTTCCTAATAATATGCAAAATGATACATCAATCCTTATACTACTCTCATACACGCGTTCGTCTAATATTAATGTAAAAAAATCAATTAAGCGGGAAGCGATGTTGCGTACCCATCAGAAAATGAATCAATACAGACAATAGTGGACACCAAGGCATTAGAACAATAGGCATCACTCCTCGGTAACTACACATGTGCATATGCCATTCCCAGGAATCAGCGAGCGGCTTGTTAGCCACATGTGCGGCAGTAACTATCTACAATCTTCAAAAGCGGATTCGGATATCTTTCTTCATTTTCTTAACCATGGTGTTGAAACAGTGCTTTATTTACTTAGTTTTTTATTGCTTACTTTTTAGCATGACCACTTGACAAATTAACTATTCTGCTCAGTGTTTATTTTGTGTAAATTTATTGATGTAATTTTAAGTTGCTAGAATTCCACTTGTTCATGCGCTTTGTAGTTGCAAGACGATTGGTAGTAAATTTTGCAAATAGAGTCCAGACTTCCAACCTTCCATGTGCTCTGTAGCTGCAAACTTGAAAACCTTTCCTTGAAAAAGTTCCTTGAAAACGCGGAACTAGAATCCCAACCGTCAATTCGCTCTGTAGCTGCAAGACGTGCTGGAATATTTATTTCTTGTACAGCACCCTTGAGGTGGTTTTCACAAAAATGGCGCTATATAAATTATTAAGTTTGCAATTAATAATGTATTTATTTGCAACCATGCCTTATTGGTAGTCTCTAGACTTACGTCTAATGCAAGGCTGAGCATTTTGCCTTAATGTATCAAAGGATCAATTCGTGCCTGTACACCATTAGGTATGAGTAAATATAAAACTATGAACTGTACAGTTTACATTCTTATAAAAGGTTCTATATAAACTCCTGAAGTCACTGAGACCTGCATAGAGATCTCTTGCGACGGGTCTACGTAGATTAATTCTCGCCATCCAACCCTAGGTAAAGACCTAGCTCTTCAAAGGAAGAGCCGGACTACTAAATGGAGTGCGAGTGCTTTAATATATATTGCTAAATTTCCTCATTCAAGCCCAAGTCCTTAAAGTATCGGGTTAAGTAGAGGGCCAGTGCTTTCACGTCATTAGGTTCAACCGATGGTCCAGCGAAGATACGACTTCTTTTGTAATATAAAGCGTCACATCCACATAATACGTCTGAAGATGTTTCATCATTTGCACTGCAGAACTTTTGTACATCTAGAAGTTTCAGAGAAATTCATTCTAGCAAGGTGTTTATTGAATCTGTGGTGCCCTGTAAGGGCTCCAGTGATAACCCTCATACGATAACTAAAAATAAATTGCTTTGCTATGCCGATCGCCTGAAGCGATTACGTAGGCATCTTGATGATAAATCAAGTTTAAAGTTTAGAAGTTGTTGTAGGAGCAACAGTGCATCAAGAATGGTTCTTCGTGTCATGTTTATTCCTCGTACTTTTTTGTTGCTTCGACTCGGATTCATTTTAAATAATTCAAACTTGTTAATTGATATATTTCAGGTATAGACAACAATCTGGCGTACACAGTAAAAGATGCTCGTGAGTTGACAGGAGATCCAGAACTAAGGTTACAAGTGAAAGTGCCCAAATCACAACTAGGGTACTGCGCATCGCTGGCAATGGAAACTAATGGTAACTAGTTTAAACTTTTTTATGATCGCATTATTTTTTTAGAAGATTAATACAGAATATATGCAAGTATGTGCGGAAGTCTAGGCATACAGAGTCTTTTTTACACCCAGGATAAATTGACTCTTGTGGAGATAATGTTCAAATGTATTGTAAAAATAATTTTAATTCATCTATACAGAGAAGTTGTCATGATACATATTTTTTAAGGAAATTTACAATGTCATCGCCTTTCTACGTTCACTCCTTAGCTAGAGCATAAAGCATCCATAAAGAGTATCTCTATTGGCTACTTATTCCTGTACACTAGGTTCACGTTCCATAGTTCAGAAATAAAGTGCCAAATTTTCAGCCGTGGAAGTTCAAAACTCTCGAACCCGATGTCTAGTAAAATAGGCAAACGCGGTTAAAACTCTCAGGAGACATTGAGGCAGAGAGGATAGGTTTTTTCGCCATCCTACATATGCAAAACAACGCAGTACTCCTCTCTCGATTCTGTCGATAACGCTTTTTTTATAAATAATGAATATTTTTATTCCAGTAAAATGGCAGAGCTAATTCTACCAAATAAAACAAAATTTTATATTTGAAGCACTTATGGTGGTCTCAACATATCCCGCCATCACTCGAACAAGGGTGAATGGATCCACCCTGCGGTGGCTTGGAGAATCGCGTTAAGCTTTTCAGGCGTTCCCAAAGGCTCCAGGTTCTTTGGCGAAGTAGGGCAACAAAGGTGTTTACCCGTCCAGCTATAAACATTTCGGAGGCACTGCAGTACCTAGGCAGTCCGAATAATTGCCTGTATGAATTATTATACGTGACCCTTAATTTATTCCATGCTGCTTGCGTATAATTGTTCCATAGTTCCGCTGTATACATGTAAGTCAAATACGATGTAAATATGATTTTCTTCACTTCGTCACTATACTGGAAGAAGCGTCTTGCTAGCATAGAGGCCCTAACATTGATGGCTCTTCTATGTCTCTCTATGTCCTGATTATCTTTACAATCATCAGCTGGTTTGTGCCCTAGATACTTGACTTTTGCATCTCAGCCTTACATAATTTGCGGACCTGGACAATCGTATCATAGGTATACCATACATTCGCCGGAGATATCGCATCTTCCTGCATTACATGAGCGTGATACTATTGAGCTTGTTTCTTTGTTCCCAGGTACCATATTTGCGGGAAGCAAGCTGCGCGTCACGGAGCCCGGCGGGGGGCGCCGCGCGGCGTCGGTGCTCGCCAGCAGAGCCGCGCAGACCTCGCGCCCGTGCTCGCGCGCTAAGTGCGAGTGTCACGCCTCGCGCCTGCGCTGCTCCGCTTGCCCCAGGCATCTCCCCCGCAATGTGAGTTAGACCATTTTCCGGTAACTTTCAATTGTAGGATTCACACGAAGACAATACAATAGACAGGACGACATTGTCCTGTCTCACCCCTGTGAACATCCTTGACCGCTCAGGACAAAACCATTGGACAATTCGATCGAAATTTGAGTTTAAACTAAATAAGTTGCTAAAAAATGTTTTTTAACTCTTAAAAGACTGTGGTAAATAATCCCTTTGCGCGCGGTGATGTAACATCGTGGTACCACTAGTAAAAGACGGAATATTCTAAAGTTCAGACATTTGAAAAAACATGGAGACATACTGCTTTATAATTCCTTTTCCACAATTTATGCTAATAAACATATAATTTAGCACTGTTATAGCAAAATAAATTTAAAATTGCAAATCCGCCGCTCATGTTACGCGCGTGCGTCCCCATCACTGTCATCAACCGACTGAATACTGGATCTGTTTTAGACAACTTCTACCGCAGAACAGCATCTCTGTCTTCCTTGTTATGACTTATATCTTCGTGCTCTCTCTTGTATAAGGTATCTGTATAGATGTGTTGCTGAATTAGCGGACATTCATTTTTCGCGTAGCAAGGATAAATATTTTTTGCATTAACATTTACCATAGTTATACAAATTTTACTTTCCAAATCGGATGTAAAAATGTCCATTTAAAGATTACAAAAAATACGAATTCATAATTTTTTTAAATAAGAGAGATATACCAAATCTTGTGTCCTATGTCGACTTGTGTGACATCACAGCCACACAAGGGTTAAAAAGAACAAGTGAAACCCGGCATTTCCATAGCTGCTACCACGTTTTCTCTGCACTGTTTGTCTCTATAAGTTGGGCGATCTGTTATAACCTATGACAACTTCTCTTTGTTGACATTTTGTGGTTTGTTGAATACGCATTAGCAAATTCTGGCAAGTGAGCTAATTTGATATTTTATTGATAACTTTATCATGTTGACATATTGAAAATACGCAGTAGCAAAGAGAAGAAAAGTTTATTCATCTATTGCGTTGTTCTATAAAACAACGCAATAGATGAATAAACAAGGTATTTTGTGAACTCTATAAAAAGGCATTGCACATCCCAGGAGTGTCATTATTATTCGGAAGTCATACGAATACAAACATATTTATACATGTCATTTTCCTTCTTAATAAATAAATGAAGTATTTGCACAATCCTGAGGAAGTAGACTATCCCTGACATAGCCTGCTTCTAGGTTTTCTTACAATTATCGGGTTAAAGCTCACAACTGATTGGCCCCCGTCAAAAGCTCTAAGAGGTCGATGCGACATAAGCAGTCGTGTTCGCTATGCATACATATTAACTTTGTAATTTCTTCTAAATGGCATTAAAAAATGCGCGGAAGCAACATGCTCGCGAGAAGCAAGTGGCTATTTCTTACTGTCCTGTCTCTGCGCGTTCACACGAGGACAATTCAAAAGTTTGCAGCGGTGAGGGCAGCCATTGTTCTGCGGAGATAGCCTGCCCATCTTTTTCCGGGACAATGTCTCGGTCCATAACCTCATCCTTACCTGACTTTCCCTGATTTAAACTCTACTTTACAACAGGAAAGGGGATAAGTTTGAATAAATCACAGATAATGAAATTCTCCTGGAATTGTTTTTTATTCACATGGGTGTGATTTCTGATGAATGAAATAAAAAATTAAAATGTCATAAAAATGCAAAAAATAACATCATTTTTTTTATTTATTTCAGCCGATGGGAGACATTTCCTTGTCTATATGGGACAGCACGGAAATGGACGACTTTATTGACAACTTCTTGGACCTCTCTGTACCAACCATTTAAGAGATCATTACAAAATATTTCTAATGCTCAAATTTTTAAGCAAACAAAGTTGTATTCATATGTAATAATAACACTTGAATGTTATTTGTTATGCAAAACTTAATAAGGAAGTTAGTGACTATTTATCTAAGCCATTTTTGTTATTATTTTAATGCCACTAAGGTTTTCATTTTATTAAAGGTTTTCGTTTATAAAAATCCCTACTAAATGATATATCGTCATAAAACAAATACAATCATTTTTCTGCATGGAAAACATTTGAGACGGTCAGCGCAGAATGAGTATAAATGGACTTAAATATTAGAAGGGGTCCATAACTCTCGATCTCACAAAGCTGCAGGAACGGCGAGACATACAAGATACTCAACAGTCACTATAGCTGCCCAAATTTGCATCCCATGTTCAAGATTAAACAAGATGCTTGACTTCAAGGCCACAGTCTCAGGCTGGAGAAAACTAGATTCAATCTTAACCCAAGGAATAATTTCCTGTGCAATAAGATTGTTGATGGTTGTAACTTTATATAACAATAACTTCAAAAATGGGTTTGATTTGTTTTGGAAAAGTTAAAATACGCCAGCAATCAACCTTCGTTAAAATAGATTTTAACAGATCAATTTAAGCTGCCGTGCATTTCATAAACTGAATGTGGTTGAACCCAACTTTTGCCATTCATTAATAGATGGCACTGCTCACACCATTACCAGTTTAAATACCATACAGCTACGTGGGTAAATTTTGAATGCGATTATCTCAGTTTCACGTGTATGGATTCACAGATTATATAGTACAAATGGATTACGGCACTTCTGCGCTGACCGCCCCATTTATAATACTGTAAAACAATCAAATTCAGACTTCCAAAAATTAAAACTGACTAAAACTAAAGATAAAAAAAACTGTCATTTAAGGTAACATTTTATTTGATTTGACGCATGACATTAAGATTTTATTGTTAAATGTTTTTGATTTTTAATGATAGGCGGGAAATTTTTATTGTTATAGAATTCATGAAAACATTTTTTTAAAACAGTTTTTCATTGCTCTAATCTTCTTAATTGCAGAATTTTATTTTCGACTCCTCAGTTATTATCATCTCATAGAATAAAAACGAATATTTCGCTCCATAAAACATTAAACATTATGTCTTAAGTTCCTTGATGGAATAATTTATAACCTTGCATGCCGACTTTTGCGGTTTCGCTTTACCAAACCAAAATACGGTTTTGTTTAGAAAAGGCTAATATTTCTGACGAGAGGCAATACTGTAATTTTAAATAATGTAGAAGTAAGTTACATACAGACTTAGATATAATCTTATTTATTTTTTATATAAATTAGGACACCTTTCATTCAAATTTAGAATCAAAGTTTGAGAATTATTTCACCTCTGAACAAATTTTCAGGGCCTTTGGTATACCTACATAATATAATATAATAGTATTCAAATTAAGTGTATTATTAACTATTTTAAAATGCAGCTTTTATATTTCATTTGAAAACGTCTAGAACAGCGAGATAAATGCAAAATTTCGCATTTTGAGATAAACACGCAGATATGTCAATAGGTAAATTAATGTTTTCAAATAATAAAATTCTGAAGTTAGATAGTTAACCTATTTGACAAAATAGTATTCACAAACTACTTAAAATAATTTAATTCGGTCAGAGCCTTTTCAAACCTAGAAGTTCGATTATCTCAGAATTTGTTTTTCAGGGTAATCTCACTGTCGCTTTGGACTAGCGATATGGTTTCTTTAAATCCTTTTTTTATCAATTTCGTCGGGATATTCAAATATAACAGGAAATTATATTTCTTTTGGAATTTAAATAAAAAATGTATATTAGTATCAACTAATTTATTTGTGTACACGTGTTTGTTTTTCGATTTACCTAGAATATTTATTTTCAGATAAAAAATGTTTCAAATTTATATTTGAAGAACTAACTTTGGGGTTATTCATTATTATTGATTAATGTTTAATTCAATTTTCACCTTTAATAATACAAAATACAACAGTAACTTTATGCAAATAATAGTTTTTAAATAAATATTGCCTGTAGATCATATTATTTTTATCAATATTAAAAGATACTTAATTAAAAAAAAGCTATATGGATGTCTAGGCATTTACGGGGCCTATGACCTGATAAATACTAGACAGACTCATACAAAAAAGTTTTTATCTTTTAACTATCTTTCAATATTAATGTAATCCTTTGTAAGTTAAATCCAATACATGTCTACAAAGATTTGTAAATACTCATAATAATGTATATAATCGGTAGATAAAAGTTTTTAAAGAATATTTTATTTCTAAATTTCGTAAAATACATAATAATATAACGGTGAAACATTTGTTAAGTCTCTGGTTTGATCCCCGAGTAGATCAACGTGAAATGTTCATATTAGGTGTTTTCTCCACCATTATAAATTTTTGGTGAAACGTAAGACTAATCATCTTACGTCCGTGTGATTTTTAATCAAGCTAGAATATAAATTATAACTGATGTTCTAACTGCTATATGCTAACCAAACAAAAAAATAGTGAACTTCACTAGTTAAAACGATTCCAACCAGTAGCTAGAACACCCAGGAGCGAGGTGAATAAAGCCACCATAAAAAGAAGAAAAGGAAGAAGAAAAAAATATGCCAAAGACAATGTAAGCTAAGCTAATTTTTTTAAACTTGAAAATTGGGTATATTTTTAATCCACCTACTAAAGATATAGTATTTTAATCAAGACAAAGGCACTGAGATTCGACATTTAAACAGTTTTTAGCAAAATTTTACCTAAATATTAAATTTATGTCTTCTTTTTAATAATGTGTGTAATATTATAAAATGACGACATTATGGTTTTACGATTTTGGCCAGAATTAAAAACATACCTTTAGAATAGTTTTCTTTAATAGTGAGGGTTATCTGTCTGAATTTGAATTATCTTTTAACCAGAAGATCATGCTCATTTTTTTCCTGGACATAAAAATATGTCTGTTATGGTTCTTTGGCATATTATACATATTTTAGACATTTTACTTTGTCTTACAAATAGTTTATTTTAGTTACCTACAAGCTCATGGCATGAGTTAGTATTGTAGCTTAAAACCATAGAATTAAGAATAGTCCAGAAGGAGCGTAGAATCATATTTGAATACATCGGACTGTGTCCGAAAATTCCCCCACTATGCCCCACTTTCGCCGCGTGCATTCGTGATGTCACCGCGTAATGTTACACGGTGGGAAAAAATATAATCATAACACAAATGTAATGCAAAAAAAAGCAATCTGTTAATTTCTCTAAAATTTTATTGTGCACACGGAAATATTGATTGACGCAACCGAGTAGATAAATTAAGGGTCATTTAATAAGAATAATTGAATTAATGAATAAAATATAAAACAAATTTTATTTTACATAAATCTGTTATTTTTATATCATTTTAAATAATATTTTATGTTTTAAAGATAATGTCGGTCGAATGTCCACCACGGCGTTGTTTAATCCGAGATCCAATTTTTATTCGTTCTCTCATTAAATGAGCAAAGTAGGGTAAAAAAAATTACTACCCTGGCAACACTAACGAAATGTCCATTTTGTTTTCTTTGATAATCTGACAGATGCAAAAATAATTCAATTTTTTAATTAATGCATTTGCTACTTACACATGCATTCGCTGATTACACGTGAAATGTGATCCCATGCTGTTTCTTAAAGATCCCAACAGTATTTATACATTTTAAAACGAAACAACACGGCATAGTTGAATTCAAATCGGGAGTTACATACTGAGCGACGTCTACAAAGAAACAAATGGGTCAAAACGTAAAACTACTATTTTAAGAGTAGTTTAGTCGCCTTCTGTTTGATGCGCGTATGTGGTTTCTGGACTATTCTTAATTCCATTTCCTTGGCTCTCAGCGCCCGATTTATTGTAAAAATGCAGGTTAACGTATTTCATTGCAATTTTATGACAAAAAGTCCTAAAACCCAGCATAATAAATTCATTTTCAGAATTAAATAGTACAACATTAAAAATATATCTGAGTATTAATGATTTTTGTTAACATTCTTGTAATTTTTTGATAAAAACAGAAATATCAATCAATGACCGTTGATACGGGATGTTTATTAAACCCTGTCACATCCGAAACCACGATGGTCGGTATGAGCAAGAAGACATATTGGCATATTAAAATAAAATTTTAGGGTGAAATCAGGAGTCTGCAGCGGCAAGCAAATGTGGCATGGTTTAACAACACGGGTCCTTAATGCTGAATCTAGTGTATACATATATGTATGTATACACTAGATTCACCACTAAGCACCCGTCTTGTGTTCCATTCAACTTAAGTTCGGGAACTTAACTTCTAGTTAGTAAATGTAAAGCGCATACAACTTTGAATTCACAGTAAACTGGCACGCGTTTTACACGGCAATGTTGACGTGACAACGCTCATTTTTCAGAACATAATTTCAAACTATTATTATACGAAGCATCATCTCTATTTTATTATACTTCAGTATCAATGACACGATTTTTTAAGATGCCTTTTAAGAGAATGTTTTCGATAGTCAATAAAAAACTAAAATTAAACCTCGGAGAGTAAAAAAATGCTTTTCTTTGTATCAAAATTTAAAACTTCTATCTTAGGTACCAAATATTTTTCAGCCATGATAAAATGTTTTTAATATTATTTTATGAAATGATCCTCTTATGGAATACCTTTAACAAATTTCTAAAACAAAATAATAATTTTACTGTGACTTAATTTAAGCTTTGCTAATTTTATGTAGTATGTATTCTATTTGTAATTTATGTAATAAAACATTAAAACATGACATGTATTAGAAAATAAATGTAAGATAATAAATGATATTTTGATTTACTAATCACACTTGTAAACTTGGTATAAAATTACGTCTAGGCATAGTGGTAAAATTAAGATGGGAATACCATCATTTTTCCACCAATATAATAAAGGAGATAGTATTTCCATCCTTACTCTACTACTATGCCAAGGCATATTTTTATGCACAAGTTTATAAGTAAGGCCCATTATTTATTAACCTAGTTATAAAAAAAACTTGTCCGCCTCATGGTCTAGTGGTCAGCGTGTTTGCCTGCCATGCAAGAGGTGTCGGCTTCAAATGGAAAAGGTTGACATGAAACCATTCCTAATTCTATGTTAAGAAACATTTATTTAAAAAGCTGTTTTTACAATATAATATTTCGTCGACTGGCATCTAAAGGAAAAGGTTGACATGAAACATTTATTTGAAAGCTGTTTTTACAATAAAACATTTTGTCAACTGGCATCTGAAGTGTAATCTTTCTTCATCCTTATGTAACAAAAATGATCAGGATACGCTGCGATTGGTGTATCAATGCAGTATCCTAAACACTATTAAGTGCGGAAAGAGAAAAATATATTTTTTAGAGAATATGGAAGTTCAAACATAGTCAGAACGGTGAATCTTTCGCAGTGTGTAAACTCAAAATATTTTTTTGATTGTTGATTTCCATGTTATCGATCTACCGATTTACATTCTGTCAAATAAGTACCGAGACTGAGTAAAAAAAACAACAACAAATCAATTATTCTTCGAGTCAAGAAAATACGGGGGCTGTTTGAATACATTCGTTGAATTTTTGCTCAAAAATTACTTCACAATGATGGCTTTGTGAGACGGTACATTATCGTGGTGCAAAATCCAAGAGTTGTTCTTCCACAAATCTCACTTTTTTTGTGGATGTTCTCTCTCGAACGTCTTATAACGCTCAAAGAAAAGATTACTAATTACTGATTAATTATTTTTTTTTTTTAAATTTCGAGTGAACAATACCACCAATATCGAAGAAAACAGAGAGCATGACCTTGATTTTCGAGCGACTTTGGCGTGCTTTTTTCGATTTCGGCTCATTGGGCAAGTACCATTTCGACGCCTGTTGGCTAGTTTGCATGTCGTACTCATAAACACATGTCTCGTCACCAGTTCCGATGCGCTCTTTGAATGTGGGGTCCATTCTGACTCGTTCGCCAATTGAGTTCATCGCTGCATTTGAAAAAAATTCAGGGCTTTTGGAACAAGCCACGCTGCGACGCGTCTCATTCCCAAAACATCAACCAAAATCATTAGAATGGATTCGTAAGATATATTTAGTTCACGTGCAACTTCCTCAGGCTATAATAACAATTTTTAAGCATTTAATTTCTTCACTTGGTCGATGTTTTATTTAGTAATCGACATTGAAGGACATCCAGGGCTGGTATTCTGGACGCATTTACAGCGCGCTATAACGCGTATTTAGTACGTAAAAACGCGCTATACTGCGCTATAATTGCATTCGGAATACCAGCCCAGGACGAGGCGAGTCTTCAACCACTTCATGGCTCTCTTTGAACGCTTTATAAAACTCAAATAATCCTCTTGTTCTCGATATAGTAGTTACCGTAGGCTTTCTTCAACATTTTGAACGCGTCATGCACTATAAATTAGGTCAATAATGTTTAGAAGTATTTTGGGGAATTGGTAGGAGGCTGGGAAGAGTGAGAGTATATTTTAGTATTTGCATGTTGGTGTAGTGAGCGCCCTGACGAAAAAGTCAGTAACTATACACTAATATTTAATAACATTAGTTAAAATGTTTTAATGAGGAGTAATAATAATTGTAATAATAATTATGGATAACTTATATAGCGCCATTTTCGTAATATAATACCTCAAGGGCGCTTTACAAAGTGATTATATAAAGATATAAATTTAATTTTAACTTTTTAATTTAAGAAAAATAATGTACTTTTTCATATTCCTTTTTCACCCCGTGCTAAGAATTTATTCAAATGATTTAGAGAACAAGTGGGTTTTAAGTTTTTTCCGAAACATCACTTCACTCTCACAGTTTCGGACCTGTGCTGGGAGAGCATTCCATGCCGTAGGGCCTGCGACCGCAAATGCGCGTTCGCCGAATTTAGTGCGCTGTTTGCGTGGAGGTATAATAACTTTTCCTTTCGACGTAGATGTAGCTGATCTAAGCGAAAGACGTCTGTCAGCTAGTTCATCTGGAATGCAGAGTTCCCTTAGATATTCTGGAGCAGAGTTGTGCAGTGACTTATACATAAGCCAACAGAGTTTGTATTCCACCCTCTGTGGAAAACGTAGCCAGTGCAATTCCCGAAGTAGTGGAGTGATATGACTGAACTTAGAGATTCCAAAAATAAGTCTCGCTGCGGCATTAAATACAGACTGTAGGCGAGTCATTTTATGCATTGGTAGACCTGCGTAGATTATTTATGGGAGTCTAGACAGATCTCAGATAAAAATCTAAGAATTTCTAAGAACTGAAAAAAAAATTCATAACAATTCAAGTTTTGTAGGTTTATACAGAAAGCCAACCACCACTCTTTCAATAGGGTTTAAAGTAAAAAAACCTTTTTTCCAATTAACTTTATTAATGTTATAGAAATGATATTCATATGCTACAATTTACTGACAATGATGTTTAGGCATAGTGTTATATCTCTTACAAAGAAATACACTGGAAACGCGCACAATTATTTGCGAGACAGTTTCTTCAAATTATGATATGTGACATAAAATAATGGCCATACATATTTCAATAGAATTATCAAAAACCTTACATCAACTTAAGTTACGTAAATCTATGATTCCTTTCTGGACGTAGGAATAACAAGTCGCCCGATAATTGCTCCTAGAAACATCCAACACTCACAATACTGGGATTAATGCATTTCGAAGTTTACGGAACAAACATAAGCTGTTTACATTATTAGAGTTAAAATTAAACGAGTGTACCAGATTCAAAATAAATCTCTGCTGAACGAGTTACTGAAATATTTGCATCAGCCGGATGAAGAATATAGTTTTGTGTGTGAAATAGAACTGGACGAGTGTTTTCAACTCGATGGCTACTCTCAGGTAAAAATCCCTGACCCTTTCAACCTGGGTGTTTATTAAAATATACAGTTATTTTACGAGTTCTTTAACTCCCGTACGTACCGAAATTCAAAAGCGGCGAGTTTCTTTTTTAATTACTGGAACCCTTAAAAGTACATATCTTTTTTTGTATACGTTGGTAATCTGCATTACACAGAAAAGGTTCATTTTTAACTTTGACACCTGACTGGTTTGTTTGTATGGAGCGAATTCCTGTCGTTTTTATAAATGATATGTAAGGGAGGTTTTAAACATATTCCAATAAAATTAAATTGATTTGATTGAATAAACATATATTGTAACATAATAAAACGTTACAAATTAATTTTGTCGGTTGATATTAGTTTGACACCCATTGTTTATAAAAAAAATAATGTTGTATAATTTCTAAAGTATAAAAGATAAAAAACCATTAAAAATACCAAAAACTATTTTTTATATCCACGGGAATTAATTCAAGTATGAAAGGGAGGAGTGGAGATAAGTTCGCCTCGTATTGTAGTGATTGACGATTCGCTAACCGGTTTGAGGTCTCGGGTTCAATTCCTGGCAGAGTCAATGAGAAATTTTTATTTTAAAGGTGATTAGCTGCAATATTTGAGTCTCCCTGGGCACGCACCTGAAGTGTACAGCGAGCACCTTTCCTTTGTGCAACAGATGATCGAAATACGCTGCATTTGGCGTACCAATACCGCGTCCTATGCACCACGTAAAACACTGAACACATGTTAGCAGACGTTATTTGGATGTATACCTGTAGTTTGACATTAGCTATGGTTAGATTTGAAATAGTTTTTATAAGCCTCAACAAAGGAATAGTAGCGTGCAACCAGTCAGCATTTTAAATCTAATTAACAGTTTAAAAAACGGACATTCCTGGTTATGCAGAAAAAATGTGGATAATTACCATTAAACATTTCTTAATTTGATTATTACAAGACGGGAGACAGCTTTATTAGCTACTTACATTAGCAAAATGCCGTCATTTTTTTCAGACTTAATGCTGTGCATGATTGGCTGATTGTAAGATTTCTAAGTTTGTAGTGTCAACTATAATTTGAATCCATTTTTATGTGAATTAGGGACGGTTTCTAAGCACAGTGTCATTTGGGTGAAGAGATTTTTATGTAAACTTAATTTTGGAATTAATAACTAGTTTTTTCAGTTTTTGGTGGAGATTCCTAACCTTGCTTCCGGTATCCTCGAATGCTCCTAACGTATCTTAATCTTTATCAAATGAGATGTACTCGTAAAAGGGTAATAGGAGAGATCATTGTCGCTTTAAAAGAGATAATATTTTCATTGTGAAAGCTCATACATGATCAGAAAATGGTACAAGATCGTGCTTTTCTTGTAAATAATTGGGCCATTTTGTTTACTGTTTTACACTGGGCAGTTTCTAGGCATGAAGTTTTCGATGCCATGACAGATAACGGGCAGTTTCACAGTTGACAAAACGAGCCTGAGACGACGCATCAACATCAGGTTTCTAAAATAACATGGATCGTGAAGCTTATTGAAAATCAGTATTTCCAGAAAAAAAAATGCAAGTGTTAAGTGAGAAAGTGCAGTGAAACAAATAAGACCGAGGATAAATCGAGTGACACAAGCGACAGCAAATAAACGTTGACAATTTACAGTATCACAGGCGTGGCATGCAGATTTTGGTTCAAATATTTGTTGAAAAATAAGACGTATCCTAATTTTTCTGAATTCGACCACAGTTCTGACGACACAATATTCATTGGGTCACATCTAGCACGAGATCCTGTATCATTTTCCGACTCATGTAATACGAGCTTAATACATATTTTAGTTTAATTGCTTATGAATTATGTAGTGAATCTAAGAGCAGTATATTTGTGTCTAACATTCTGTACATGTTTCTCTAGTTTCATCTCGGAGCTTTATTAAGGCGATGATTTTTCTTTCATTACCTTTAAAAATATACCAATTTTAAATTTACAAATACTGATCATCATTTTCTATTGCAAATCAAAATGTACATTCAAATGCTATCATCACACTTTGTCAGGCAACAATGCGTGAAGATTGTAATTTCAAGTACATAGTAAAGAAAATACATCTATATGGAGAATTTAAAATCTCTACTTAATATTTGAAAATCTAAAAGTTGTCAAGTTGATAATTTTGTCATAATTCTACAAGTAAGTCAGAATTTGTATTAAAACGGTAAGTTTTTTTTATTTAGAAAACAATTGACCTTAAAAATGGCCAGTCTTTGGAGAAAAGGCGCGAGTATTCATATTTTTAAGTAAAACTTTTTATATAAAAAAGGACTTTTGTAATTGACTTGTTTCAAATAATCTAATTCGGTAGTGTTTTTACCTTTCGCAGGCAGTAGGAATGTCTAAAACATTACAAAGTTTACAAAAAGTTGTTCAAAAAACACACTCAATATTTGCAATTACATACCTGTGTAAGTATCAAAGTGAAGATATAATTTTGTAATGTCTACTTTTAAAGTGATGCTTTTAACACATTTCAAAAACCTTGAAAGAAATCTCAAATGGGTAAATTTTGAATTAAAATTTATATTTCTGTTATTAAAATCGATTAAAGATGTTTTACAGTATTTTGTGCATAAATTATTCAGTCTACAGATAAACTTCAGAGTAAAAATGCGCGCGCTGCCGCTAATAGAGACGCCATTTTGCTCTTTTGCATAGAACAAAAGCGATGCAAAATTTTGATTAGTGACAACTTTACTCTGCTGGCAGCCATTATAGTTTGGTTTGACAACAGACGCTTTTGTCACTGTACTTGGCTTTACTCATAAATAATATGGAAATTTTCTTATTACGATAATTAAAAATTGGCAATAGCGAATTGCAGCATCTTCGGCTGTCTATTAAGGAAATAAATACATATTATTTAAAAGTAATTACAATGCCAATTAATATCGATTTGGCAACTCTCAACTTGAGTACAGCGCTCCGTTTTGCTGCAAACTGTAGCTAACTTCGTGTTTGACCAAAATCATCTGTCATTTCTTATGCGTTTTGGCGGCTCTATAAACGGTAGGGCGCGCGATATTACTCGGGGGTAAACATTACTTTCAATAAAATTCTATAAAGAAGTTGTTACAGTTAGTGTATGCCAGAGAAACAAGTGCCGTATTATAAATTTTATCTCCTATATTATATTCAATTCAACATTTATTTTACGGTTATCTATTGAGGATAAATTTGAATATTTAGATTTTCGCTATTTCCAGACGGATTTTCATAATTTTATTTAAATACATAAATCAGAATTACAAATTCACAATCCTGCGCAACGTGGAAAAATTCCAGTTCTGAAAATAGCCAAAATCTACGAAGAACATGAAAGAGGATAAAAACAGTTGAGGATAATTCTCACAAACGTTCCAATACAAGGGTAAACACACAACATACAGACATGATGTATACACTTAAAGCGATATAAGTATTTTAGTAGCGCACATTTGCATTTATAAACTTTTGATACACTTTAACCTCGGTACAAATATTTACCTGATAACGGAGACACGATGAGTCCGAGTAAATACTTTCTTTAGTCCTTGACACTTTCGGCCACTTCATAATAATAGTTATCTATATTTTTATAATCTACAGCTGCGTAGAACCGCCTCCTAGAACCTTCTACCAATAAATTATCAAGTCTCGGAAGGTACATCATGAACAATAAATAGTTTCCACGACAGTTGGAAGTGCGTCAGTAGCTCCCTTAATTATCTACAAATTTACAATGAAATCTACGTCTAAAGAATGAAATAGGTACTCGAATGTAAACTACGATCTAATAAAAATGATTTTAATCTATAGAAATGATATTTCTTTGGAATAAGAACAATCAGTTCGTAAAAAAATATAATAAAATGCAAAAAAATATAATGGGACAGTATTTCTTATAATATACCACCATCTCTAATTTGGATATGTACAGTAAACATCGACACACTGAATTTATTTGCTAATCCAAGTAGAGTATATATTATTCATTATTAACCTTTCGGTTATTTTATAGTAATGTTGACAACGAGCAGAATAAAATTAAAATACACTCCCTCCTACTCTCGAAAAACTTCCGACAAATATTAATACATTTTTTATTGTCAATATTTGAGAACAAACTTTTTCGAAATGAAACAAGATTGTTCGAGAAAATACGCGACGGTACAAAAGTTTTACCAAACACCACAGTAGCATTATCTCAATCATCGCTCGGTATTTTTCATATTAATGTTAGCAAGTCTAAAACAATTTTAAATAGCTTTAAAATACTAATATGAACAGAATAATTTTTTAAATCTTTATTTGTAATTTTAGTAAAATAATGTATTTCCAATGTGTAATTGAATACATACTAACAGTTATTAAGCGTTCACACTCATATAACAGGCTCACATTATCCTAGAATGTAATATACAAAATATTTGGTTAATATGCAGTCAAAATAGGTACATGTTCATTTCAATTGGATGGAATAATATTCTAGTTGGCGTACATTCTTCGTAAGTCAATAATTAGCAAATTACAAATATACTTAGCACTCGGGGACCGATCTGATCTTATACACGCGGAGAATATCATAAATTGCGGAGTACCTAAGATAAATAAATATTGTGAAACAAGAGATTCTACGTAAAACGAGTTTAACCTCGTAGCTTTGCCACACAACGCAATATATGAAGATATCCCTTCCAAATCTACTGAATAAAACATATTTTTCGACATTATTTCTAAAATTAGAGCACCTCTTTAACAAGAATCTCTCTCCGTACCCAACGGATAGTTGTGTGAAGCCAATGCAAGATTTGGCATAGAGAAAGTGACCGCATGTTGCAGAGTTAATGTATTTTGGGGGCAGAGCGATCGTTGCAGTGTTTATTCCTCTTGAGAGTAGCTCCGCGTTTTATCTGCTCCATCAAAGATCCATGGCATATTCGAGGATCCGGCTGAAATTTCAATTTATCAATTATTATTACTATCTAACTGGAGTAGGAAATATAATAAGTTGGAGGAGTTAGTTATGAGATTAATTAAATGAATTGTGATAATTTTTAAAGATCTTCTTCTGCTTCCTTGCTATGTGGTCTGATCTCCAGAGGGTTGTTCCTCGTGTGAGGTGGATTCCCAGTTGTCTTCCACGAGATTGAGTCTTGCGAGGCTGATTTTTAAGTGCAATATAAGGGAATCTGATTATGTCTATTCTTTAGACATGACCGTAGCAGTCCCTCCTTAGCTGTCTACTCCAATTTACGGAGTTCTCAGTCTCATTTATCTCTCTTATTCCTAACGCGATCTCTTATAGTTTTTCCCGTTATCGTCCTCAGTTTCAACGCTTGTTTAGTTCTAACTGTGTCTACCCTTGCTTAAATGCCAAATGGGTCCAACAACGGTCAACAACGGTCTTACGCACCCTTTATAAGTATCTAAGATCATCCTAATTTATTAATTCAGTGTGAATTTTAACCAATTTCTATACAGTCAATAATAAGTAGATTGTCTGGAGCACGATGGATTGAATGCAACCCCAAAAATGTAAATATTTTGACTAATTACAATAATAATATTGAGCGCTCACTTGTGCTTTCGTGTTGATGATGTGGCGGATATTCCCGGCCCGACTAGGAGAGCCCTCGGCCTGACGCTGACGCAAAGTGGCACTCAACTTGTCAAGGAAGGCAGGCTGGACAGCGGCATTCACTCCTGCAACAGATACAATGCTACAAATACACCAGAATCTTTTTTTATGTGGTTTTGAAATAACACGGTACAAAAATGATTTTTTTTTTATTAAAAACATTTCTGTCTGTGTCCAGGCGGATAAGCCATACAGTTTTGTGTGTGAAATAGAACCAGAACTCTGGACGAGCGCTTTCGACTCGATAGCTGCTCACAGGTAAAAGTACCGAATAAGGAAATCGAGTGGAGATGGGTCCGCCTCGTTATGTAGTGGTTGACGCTGTGACACATACGTTTCTAAGCAAGTATATCGTTGCTGAGTTTACCTCACTAGCAACACTGATAGCTGTTTTGACAATACAATACCCTCTATGAAGCTACATCTGATGAACGACGTATTACTTTCTAAGTCATCCTCAAAGATTTAAAACAATTCTATTCAAAATATTCATAATTTTATCACAAGGATCATTGTTGTATATGAATGGTAGAATTCGACATGCACTTTTGAAGAACCTCTTCTATGCTGAATTATTCCATTCATCTATTATCTATTTTTGTAACCTTTATTATGATAAGCTGTTAGAAAACCCATTTGCAAATACTTTTTAAAAGAAATTTGAAATTGGACATGCGAACTTGTCTGAACAAAATAAATTCTTAATTATATTCAATTCTGATACTTCATAACTTAAATTCTGTATTGTAAATTTCTAGAACTATTTTTCTGCATAGAATACCTTTTTGGTGCGACGAGGTCTTGTGAGGTGACTGGCCGTACATGGACAAGGAATCCTGCGAGCCTCTTCCCTGGGGATCCCCCCCTCCCACACTGCGTCGAGAGTTGCGCGGAGACAGCTGCGGCGCCAGGCGTGCACTGATAGCCGCAATCAGCCCACCACTGCCGCCATCTTAAAAACACACTCGCATTATAACACACCATAGATTATGGAATAAACAAAAACATTATTATACTGAGATTACTGTGCCTCCAGTATCTACACAGGTACAATACAAGCCAAAATAATATAATGTAGTCAAAATTTATGTATTTATTTCACTGTTTACAGTGAACAATGTACAGAGGTTATTGTTTCTCACAACTAGCTAGGAATTTCCTGTGTTTAGGCGGGACATTTTTTGTTACATGGGTTTCGTTGAATGATGCTAAAACAATCAAAGTCAATACTAAGAATACAGTATAATAACAAAATTGAAACATAAATTACTAAGAATAATAAAAATGGAAACAAAAGTATAAATTACAAAACATAAATTAAAACATAATTAATAAAATTAAAACAGAAAATGTCAAAGAAACAATTAACAGGGTATTAAAAATTCTACTTTTAATCCACCTGCTCACCACTTCTTATAAATTAAATTACACACATTCACAGTTTATAAATACTACAATGTAAACTAATTAATACCAAAGCTCTTTATCCTAAAAACGACCTTGAGTCGTGGACCATTAGAATGGTATTTCAGAAGAAATAGTTAGTGCAATGCAGATTCAAAAATTAATTTGATAAACATAACAAGTTTTTTATTCCCCGAATTAATTAAATTATCGGTTTCAAGCCACTATGGTGGGTACTACTGTACACCCAATATAATTTAGTTACATATATTTTATACTCACAATCACTGCCTCTCCTATCGGCGCTCTGGGATCGATTATTAGAAATAGTCTTCCTGATGGCCAAGGGGCTCATATTTCCTTCCTGACTCCTGTTCCCCCCAAAGCCCAGGTTATTAAACCCGGCAATTATCTGACTCGGCTGCGCGTATATAGAATTTCCACTAGGAGTCGAAGCCCCAAATGTATTTTTCTTATCGTAGTTCTGGTTGGAATTATTAATCTGCTTACCGAAGGTTGTTTGGCCGTAGATGGGAGTACTAGGAGTTTGGTTCCCCGACGGAGTTCTTTGCCCGAACGAAGACATCGAAGACTCTGAATAATTCGACGTGTTGGGACTCGAGCTGTACATGACCGTGGCGCTGTAACTGCTAGAAATCAGCCTGTTCCCGTGATCGTATATATCGGAGTTGTTCGATTCTTTTCCGTAGAGGCCGGAATTGGCGCTAAGATTTGTGAAACTGCTGTTTCTGGATCCGTGCAAAGTGCTAGATTGCTCGACGTATGTGAATATCTTGTGTCCAGCAGGTCCGTAAATTGGGTTAACGTTGCTGTTATTCTGCAGAGCTGTGAAGGTAGACTTCGACTGTTGGAAGGAACTTAGACCCGGTTGTGGAGTGGTATTATTACTGTTGGACACTTGAGGTTGTCCCTGGAGATTAGAATTCCTTCTTAATAGACTGGGACTGGCTGGAGTGTGTTTTAATTCGGTGAGAGCTTTAACTGTCTCGGCAACGTTGATACCTTTTCCTAGAAAAAATTGAACAAGTTATGAGTATATACTCAAATAAATCATGGCAACATATGTAGTTTACTAATGCATAGATACATTCTATACAGAATATAATTAAAATTTTGTAAAAATTTCCCAAAACTAAACTACATGGTAGATAATTTTTTGAAGTTCCTGTTTATCACTTTTAAAGTAATAAAGGTCTATGAAATACTGTCCAGTAAAAAAAATTTTTTTGATAATTATTAGTAGCATAAAAAATAATTTTAAATTCCCGCAAAACGGTCATTCCATTGGCCACGCCCCTAATACATCACGATTCATGATTATTTGTTCATGGTCATTGAAATTTATCCAGAACAATATCACAAATCTTGACATCACAACAACCAAGGTCAAACACGTAAAATTTTTCTGGCAACGTCTTTTTTACATTTATGTATGAAAACATTTCTCCACAATATCCATATTGATTTTGAAAATACAATTAATTAATCTAAATCCATTTCATATATTTTTATCAGTATTTGTAGAATGTGATATTTCACTATTCTTCAAAATTTCTACATATTACAAGGATATATATATATATTTTTTTAAATCATGGACACTCCGTGAAAGAATTTGACAGACTTAACCTCGAAAATCTCTTCGACATATCATTAAACGGTTACGTGCCATTTAGCGCGTTAACACGCTCTCGGTTTCCGTACTAGGATATTTGTAAATGTCTAGACTTCCATATTCCCTTCTTAAAAATGTTTTTCCGCTCGGTTGCAACAAATTTAGCTCTAAATAACTCCCTAGGGAGGAAATCCAGCCTGTCTGTAAACATTTGGACACACTTTGGTATTGCTTTTATTAATCTTTTGTGTCTATATGTTTTTAAAAGAATTAATTGTTTTATCTTTTCTAAAAATTGCCTAAAATTTTGAAGCCTGCTCGGAACTGCCATAGTAAAACCCAGCGGCACAGAAAAAGTAAAATATCTCATCTGGCAAGACAGGGGCCTGCGCTTTTGGTGATAATTTCCTCGAGTATTCTTACCCGCTTCAGTTTGGTGAGCGTCAGAAGGGTTGAGCAGAAAGGCGGGGGGAGGGGGTAGATTGTCATCACTTTCACTCGCGAGTTGTTGGCTGCTGCCGTATTCTACACAAAGCCAAACAATTTTTTATACACATTATTAATTATTCAAAGGATTAACTTTGTAATCAAACATATTATTAAACGTAATAAATAATTATATAGTTATTAAATTCACATAAACACTCTGAAGGCTTTTACAAGTAGGGTACATGGAGAAAAAGATACAGAGTAAAGTAATGAAAATTAACATTTGGTATATTCAAACACATATTATAAATATGTACATCATTATCGTAAGAACATTTTTTTTTTTAAGACATATTAATAAAAAAAAGGTCCCAAGTATTGCACTACGTTCTATATTTTTCAACAATCTCTTGCAAGAAAAGTACATTCATCATCATCATTCCCTTTCCGCACCTAATTTTTTTTTTTAATTTAAAAAAAAATATTTATTGAAATCTACAGTCATATTTACAATAATACAGTTATAATATAATAGATACTTAATACTAGACTAAAAATTATTTCAAACTTATAATTAACAATATACGTAATGTGTCGTAAAGTTATATTATACAAGAATAGAGTTTGGAAAACCATAAATGAAATGTTTGTACATATTTACCTTTGTAAATTAAAAAAAAAAACAAAAAAATAATATTGCATTTACTCATCACTTGTCCTGATTTCTATTTTGGTGCATAGGACACTGCATCGGTATACCAATTGCAGCGTATCTTGATCATTTTTGTTACATGAAGTTAAAATGACCAGTCTTAGGCTTCCAGTGCCAGTCCAGAAACTAAGAAATATTCTAGTGTAAAAATGCCTGTGTCTAATCTTTTATGCCAACCATGTCAGGAATCAAACCCGAGACCTCTTGCATGGTAGGCAAATGCACTGACCACTACACCACGAGGCCGACTGTCCATTGTCCATTTCTGACTAAGTCCATTAAGCGATATGAAACGGCTGTTTATGATTGTATAATTTTACTCAGTACAGTTTCGCAAGAGATTGTTGAAAAATATAGAACTTAGTGATATTAAGTCAGTTTACCATAAAATTAATAAGTTTTACCTGACAACCGACGATATATGGAAGTTTAGGCATTGGCGAGGGCTAGTGATCTATAATTATTATTATTACTATTTTCATTCTTTTAATATTTTAAGCAAACAGCTTAAAGCTGATATAATAAGTTAGTTGTTGGAATACTTTGACCTTTCCAAAACAAATCTAGTCTATTTTTTAAGTTATTGAGGATAAACGTTGAGACCAGCTCTTCAGTGTTTCGGATTCATTTTCTTTTATTCAAGTGTCAAGCCATTCCTTCTTTTGATTCCGGTGGTCCTTGTTTTGAATCCCAATGTACCTACTCCTCCCTGACGGCGAGTCAAGAAAGCAACGCGTGACAACACAACGAAAACCGTACCGCGAGTGTGACAGTGATTTTGAATCAGCAACATACAAGAAAACGTGCAAACCAGTGCAAACGATAATGATGTCTTTCTGGACCAGTGCCAAAGGGAGGAAATCGTAAGTCCTTACTCTTTTCATTAATTCCAGGATTGACACTCAAAACCATAACGTCAATTAGTTTACCTAAAATCAAACGTTCCCTGTTTTCTTCGAACACGCGTATCGCGAGAGGGCAGGCCTTGTTTACAGTCCCGAGGTCGAAGGTATCGAGCATCCAACAGGCAGCTTATTCCAACCATCAACAATGTCATTGGGTGGTTCAAGTGTAATGACCATCAGTCATAAGCCCAAGATATCCGTACTTCTTTCTCAAACAAGTTTAATCTCAATAAATAAAAAAATAAAATTACCATTGATAGCGTGTTGCATGTGATGAGGTCTGGTGATACTGCTGGACCTTCTGACGGGGGGAGGCGGCTTGCTACAGGGGCCCCCTAGGGGGGTGCCCGGGCCGCCCCCGGAACCCCGACGCCCGCCCCCCAAGGCGAGGCGCAGGCTGGACGGGGGACACGTGGCTGGAATGTCAACTTACAGTTATTGCTCTGTACCTGAAATGTCAGCTTATAGTATTTGCGAGTTTATTTAGGATTTGCAATTGTGTCGGTAAATGTTTTATTACTGCATATGTGTTTATTTGTATATGATAATTGTGGGTGTAAAGTAGATTAAAAATAATAAAATTGTTTATTTTATATGTAGTTGCGTGTGTACTAATTTATTTATTAGTTGCCAGTGTATTATATCTATATATTATATAATTTCATTTATAGTTGCAAGTGGGTTGGTTTATTTTATAATTGAAAGTGTAGGAGATAAACTATATGAGGTTTGATAAAAAAATACACAGATTTAATTTAATTTCAAATTTTGATATCTTTATAATTCATTTGTCAATTTTTAGCCATTTTGGAAGCGTGGTTGGTTTTAGACAGACAAACTAGTAAGACACTGTGACGGTGTGATTGGCAAATTTTCAAGATTATTCCAGAGCGAAAAATGACAAAACAAAGGATTTGTGTTCAGTTTTATGTTAAAAATAAAATTAAAATTAGTGCAGTGCAAAATCAAACAAATTGTGATTGCCAATCACCGAATCACTATCAGAGAAGAGGCAGAGGAAGTTGGCATCTCATACGAGTCATATAAACCGATCGTCACCGACATTTTGGATTTGTCTCGAGTGGCTGCCAAATTCGTGCCTGTGCTTTTTTGCAACTTTTGACCCAGCCCACATTGATGACCTAGTCACTGTATTCACTGGACTTGGCCCCTGCGACTTTTTCCTGTTCCCAAAGATGAAGAGGACTACGAAAACACGATGTTTCGCAACCATAGAGGAGATAAACTCCGAATCTCTGACAGAATCTCTGAAAGACCATATCATAAAATGAATTTCAGAAATGTTCGGAGGATTGGAAAAAACGCTGGCATAAGTATATTATATACGATGAAGATTACTTCGAAGGGAACAATATTGATATTGAGGAATAAATAAAATTAAAAAAATTTATACATAAATTCTGTGTATATTTTTAACAAATTTTCTGCAGAAAAAATCGATAAATAACTATGTTTATAAGGTTTATAATCCTGCAAAATAAACAATGCAATATTTAAAACAATGGGTGATAGTTATTTATCAATATTGTTCTTGCTACTTTTGGTACAATATAAGTCAAAATTCAATGTTAATAGAAAAAACTCAATTAATACATCATATGATATTTGCTAAAAACAAAGTTCAAAATAATCTACAACACACGTAAACAAATAAACATGCACAAATACATAATAAAGCGTGGCAAGCAACATACAGAAGACAGAAAACAGTAAGATGGTTACCTAAGGTTATTGCTGAAGTCCAAAAATGTTGTATAATTTGGAAAATAAACACATTCAAAATAAAAATTTGTAAAAGATATCTGATATCATCAAAATTGGATGTTATTCATAAATTTCAATCGGGCATTGATTTATTTATTCACAAAATACACAAGTGATCATGATTCTTTTTAAAACTTTAAATCGGGATTATTGTTTCAAATCGAAATTTTTTATCAAATGTTAGTGATGAAAAACAATTTAAAGTAAAATAAAATGTTATGAATTGAATTATTATATAGATATAGTAGAAAACAAACACTCGTCACACATCTTAACCTCCGTTCTGTAGAATCCTAGGTTTATTCATAACAGTTTGATGTGGCCAAATTTTCTTTACGTTTCTCGTATTTCTAATTGGCGGGGACACACACTGCGATGCGAGTATTGGGTACCCTATATAGAGAAGAATACCTTGAGTTCGTGAATTAGTCAATGTTGAAGATCTCAATGTCGAAAGCACGATTAAATAATAGGTTATTAATTATGTTTTTCCTATTCAATTAAACAAGATGCTAAAAATGTATCCTCACCTAATATCACAGCAATAATGCAAAGTGAATATATCAATACTTGTATCTGAATATTTAGGAAAAACCTAATATCATTGATCAAAGACTCATTTCTCAGATATGGCGTCCTGCAATTTTTTTCTCTAGGGACAAATCTAATTATTGCTCATGGAAAAACATTACAACTCAGTTGAAACCATAAAATAAAATAAGCTAAATAGCAACTGGCCAAAACAAGATTTTCAGCAGAAACCAAAAACGAGACTGAATTTGAAAGAAGATTTCTGTTCTAGTTTTGGCCAAAACCGAAACTTTTTGAAATAATTTAAAAGCCCCTCCAAAACGCCCAAACTTAGACATTTTTATTGTTAAATCTTACAAGTTCATTTAAATAAGTGTTCAATAAAATACACGTTGAAATTAAAGGCATACATTTAATGAGTATATTTGTTTATTTTTGGCAATTTTTGGTTTGTTGTTAAGTTATGTAACAGTTCTTCAATGTACGTGGTGGGAACTTTAGCTTATTAACTAATAAGATGCACTCAAGTACAGCCGAACGTAATCCGATTGCAGGTTTCAGCTGAGCCGAAGTTTTGGCCAATTTGGCCAAAACTTGTTTTGTTGGCTGAAACTGTCCGAAACGGAAACTTTAGTCGGTCATGAAATCTAAATAAGAAATAAGCATTTAATATTTTTTTAGACTGGATTGTTTCCTAGAAAATTAATTGTGACTGAGTAAATAATTTCTGATACTTTTTGAGGTAAGTAGTACATTCAGTACGCAAATTACCCTTCAAAAAAGGTGTTTTCTCATCTCGTTAAGAACGAAATGTTGATTCTGTGTACACAAGCCCCCTAATTGCTTGCTTTTAGGAAAAAACAACAAATCTGCAGACTGTGGAATAACAAATCACATTATCCAACTATCCAAATATTACATTATTTTATTTTTACATGTAAAACTTTTTCTGTAAAGATTCCTTGTAAAGACATGTAGAGATTCCTTCCTAGCGATTGGGATTTGATCATGACAGTGGATTTTAGGGTATTTTGAGGGAAGAAAGCATGATGTTAATACTGCACCTGTCATTGAGAGCGGGCGGCGTTTGGGGACGCTCGGTTTGGTCTTGTTGATCGTTGCGAATACCGACGGCACGCTGGCCTCTTCCACACTCCTCACGGCGTCCTGGAGGCTGCCGAGGGACACGCTCAGCGAGGAGGCCAACTCTTCCTGGCCTCCCCAGTCGGTGACCGAGTGGTGAGAACTCTCGGAAATCTGTATCCCCACCACAGTGAAATCTGTACGCCGCAAAGCCAAAATTTCATGCAAGCAGCCACACAGAACAACACAGTACAGGGAGAAATGCTTAATCAATATGCACAAGCAGAGAAAGGAATTTTAGTGAGTTTTCGATTGGTACACTTTACATAAACAGAAGATAACAAAGTTTTATTTTCATAATAAATTAATAATTTAGAAGATGTTCAAATCAAAGGAAGGTGTGAAGATTTTAAGGTATTTCTTTTTTATTTCATCATCATACCCTTGTCCGCGCCAGTTGGTGCATAGGGCAATGCATTTATTACCCAAATGTGGCACATATTGATCATCCGTTATGTGAAGGTAAGTTGATCAGCACTACGCTTCAGGTGCTAGTCCAGGAATATGAAATATTGCAGTGTAGAACCACCTTTTTAATCAATATTTCATGTCGACCATCCCAATAGCTCATTATCACAAATAACTATCGACGTGCTAATAAGCGACTTAATAACAATTTCTCACTATGATTGTTTATCGTATTCGCGATCACAATAGAACATCCGTGAATAACTAGTATTAAATGTAAAAATATTTACGTTTCGCGACGTATAATCCTGCTGCGTAATCACATATGTATTTTAATTTCACCGGTGTAAATATGGAAAATATTCCAAAACTGCTATTTTTATTTATTATTTATCATGCTGTTTATTGAATTTAGCCGGCAGTTGGCAGCCAAATATCAAGAAAATCAGTCACCATAGTAATAGTAATAAATTTATTTTTCACTTTTTTTTATTAGATACTTCTTACTATTTTGCAAATGCAATATATTGTATTATTTTTTATAGTAAACGCCGATTTCTCGCCAATGAATTGTATTTATTTACGGGGAAAACAAAAAACAAACCGACACGAGCGTTGACTTAGAGATTATACAGACGTTGACTTATAACTGCGATAACTTAAGCATGTTCATTATTGTTCATTGTGATCGCTCAAATGCTTAGCATGTTTTTAAGCACGTTGATAATTATTTGTGATTGAGCTACAAGAATCGAACCCAGGACCTCAAGCATGGTAGACAAACCCAACATTTATAAATTTGGGTTGAAAAAATTTGATACCCATTCTCTTGATTCAAACAACCTTTTTCCTGCACAATAAGTTTTTCTGGGTTATTATGCCGTGTGTCGTTCATAATAACCCAGAAAAACTTATTGTGCATCTTAACGGCCGTGAAAATCTAAGAAGTTTAACCTTTTTCCTATTTAAAAAAAATCATATTTATCAAAAATCTAAAACTAATCTCATCTATTTTTTTCACTAAAATTCCTTTTTGAGAACATTTTTTTCTCACATAGCGTTTGTGATACTACAATACCGCGTAACTATCAATTTAATTTTTTGGCAGGGGATCTTAAAAAGCATTCTGTTAATATGTTCCTTACGATTTTAATCAACCAAAAGTACCGCTGGGCTATCAGAAAAAACTATCATTATTTAGAGTAAAAATACCATTATTAAAAACTAACGGCCTTAGTCCTTATAAACAAATTTATAAAAGTAAAACATTTTAGTAAAAAAAACAGGTTACGTGATATTGCAGTATCGCCAACTATATGCAAAATACCCAGACATTACTTAGCATTGTTACAATTCAATTGATCTGTATTTTTCTTTTAAATACTCTTAAAAATATGTCTTCAATAACTACTGAGATAGAAAATGAGAATCAAGTTGTGGTAGAGCAGGGAGTGAATCTCGGACCTCTGATCCAAAGTCCACAACTCTACCACGGGATCACAACACAATTAACTCGATATTTAAAAATAGCTTAAATTCATTTTTAAAAATTTAAATACGATAGTAATTTTTACTACAAATGACACTCATGACACATAATACTATTTTGATATTTAAAATGCAATTCTCAAAGTGAAGTCTGGGTGTAAATATTTCACAAAAATATTATAAACATGCAAGAAAAAACCATTAGAAAAATCTATAAATATTCTAATGAATGAAAAAACACTAATTTAACAGAGAAAATAAACAGCAAAACATCAACATCAAAGAATGCAATTACATTTAAAGTTAAATATTTGTATCTTTAAAAAAATATTTGTAGGCAACGTTAATTTTCAATCTACAGTAGAACTTTATTTACCCAAACGTCAGACATCCAGATTGTCAAATATTCGGATTGGTATCAGGAAATAAATCCTCGAAATAAGGATCTCGCTGCTCGTAAACGAGATTATTTGTCGAAGCAATTAACTTTGCTGGACATCTTTAAGTAAGTTTTTAATGTGAATCCAATTCCCTGTTTTATTTAAAAAGCAATAAAAGAGTGATCATAGAGTAAATTATTCATTTTCTTTTGAAAAATTGCCTTAATTTAATGGTTTATCCAACCATACAGATTTCTGCATAAAAAATTATAAACTAATAAAAATAAAATAAGTTTAGCGTTAAACAAAGGAAAACAACAATATATTTGAGATTTGCGGATGACCAATGGCAAACTCTGTAGTATACACGGTGATTGATTCATTGTTCACTTCATGTTATCGAGTAAAAGCAGTTATTTCATACCAATTGGTTAATTTTTAGATCACTTCCCGTTCATAGTAAAATGAGCAATACGGACCATGTTCAAAACAATATTTTCTGAGATATAGCCCGTATCTTTAACCATTTGCGCATTAAAAGGTTAACGAGTAATTCCTTTGGAAGTATATTTTTACTGCGAACGTTTTTAAAACCAAGATATACTCAGTTCGATAAAAAAATACATGCAATTTGTGCATGTTTAAAAAAAAAACTTATATGTTCCTCAATATTATTAATACCATCCCCTTCAAAATGTGACAAAGTCATGAACAAGCCGCGAGGCGTGATTGGGTGGCTGTTATTTTCACACCAAAAACATCGTATCTGTCAACATTTTCAATACAAATTCTGTTCATGAATTAAAATGTATTCTCACTCGTTATTTTTTAGAAAAGTAATGGATTTATTTTTAAATATATTATTAAATTTAACTTTTTTTCCTGGAACACGTGATTTTTTATTTCTTTATTTAACATAATTTTAAATTGTACATTGGTGGATTTATTGCCAAATGGCAACTTCTTCCTACCAACTGATGATGATGATTTCACAAAATAAAGGTATTCTTTAGTCAATTTAAGTTTTTTTGTTTTTTTTGTTTTATTGCTCTAAAAAACTTATAATTTTTAAAGTACTTATGTTTTATTAATTTTTTTATTATCTAGTTATTCTCAACTTTACTGTGTTATATTTATATTTAGAACATAAGATTTTCTCATGGTTATTGTTATCTTTTATTTAGAGATATTATGTTTCTTTTTTGGTTTTTGCATTATATGTTCACTAAATTGTTTAGTTTTAATTATTATATTATTTCATATTATGTACTACATGATTATTGTGCACTGCTGTGATATTTCTGGAAATCATTTATTTTGTAAAAGGTTCTTTGAACCGTTGTATAAATAATTAATTAAAAACCAACTCCAAAGCGTCCAAAAATCACAGATCAACCATAAACATGTGTACCAATCTAGGGACAAAGATTGGCTTAATTAAATTATTCCTTGTATTTTTTTTTATCGAACCTCGTATTTAATTATGTTATTTTTACAACAAATAAAATCTCAAGATAAATTACAAAACCGGGTTAATTATTTTTATTAACACATTAAAAAAGACTAAGTTCTAAACATCATGAATCTAGGTGGGAGTGACTGAGAAACTACCGCGAAATTACTGTGAATATAAAAATCAAATTGTTAAAGAATTTGCATTATGTTTTCAAAGAGAAATCTGAAATTCTCACCAATAACTCGAGTCAAACCCTTCATAAATTTTGTTGTCTACAAATATTTGGTTAGAATCACACATTAGTTACTATATCTGAATACTCTGGGCATTCCAATACAAACAATACAACTACAGAAGAAACAAGGACAATGTGATATGAAACAACACAAGAGGAACATACCGTCGCTGTAGTTGGGGTGCTGGGAAGCGTCTTCTAGCTGACAAGCACCTTGGCTGCCGTATCCACTGGAAGATTCTAGAGAACTCTCGCTTGTACTGCTTTCACATGCCTAAATAAAAAATCATATATGTTATATGTTATTTTATCATTACAAAATGAGAAAAAAAACTTTTTATGGAACACAAGAACAAAGTGGTACATAAATATACCACCAGGGCCCCGATTACCATTCCCATTGGAAGTTAACATTTATCTTAAATTTTATCTACAAAGTAAAATTAAGATTTCTGTATGAAAAGCAGAATATGCAAACAATTTTTTCTTCTAAACCTAAACATGTTCAATTATAGGTTACCGACGAAGATACTTTAAATGTTCATGCAAATATACTCATTTTCGTACACAAATATCGGTTTTTCTTTATAGACAGTCGAAGATAACTCTGTTAACTTCCCATTGTAATCGGGGCCCTGAATAGGGAAATATCATGTTTTTTTAAACATTTTTAAAGTAATAAAGGTCTTTGAAATACTGTCCAGTAAGAAAAATATTTTTTTTGCTACTTATTAGCAGCATAAAAAATATTTTTAAATTTGTAATTTTGAATTCCCGCAAAAACGGTCTTTCATTGGCCACGCCATCGTCCAAACATATTTTTTATTTCTTCCATGCTAATTATTAAAATATTTTTTGTTATCATTGTTAACATAAATTTATGGGGAAGCTTGTTGAACAATTTAGAGAAATAATAATTGCACCTTCGACCAAATATTGTGTTAAAGGGAGAAACATTGTAAATGATAATATTTTTGTGTCTCAATTGTATTAATACCTTTTCATGTGCATTTTGCTGAGGGACTGCATCTGCTCCGGTGCTCGGGTGGGCTCTACTTGCCGCCATACTCGCCAACTCAAACATATTCACATATGTTGCTTGTGGTGTATCTGTAATTATAATCATTAAAAAAATAAATAAGATGAGGTCGAGATGAATCCCCTGCCGTACACCTTTATTTCAAGTCACTGCAATTTGCAACAGCAATATGGAAAATAGTTCCAAGTGCTTATACCTACTGCACAGCAGTAAGTTGAAAGGAAAATATGGATGGCAGAAATACAAAAGATCTAAGCACTTGGTAATATAAAAAAAAAACAGTTTGTTGATGGTGCTTTAAATGTAATCTGTTTTAAATGCAGTACGTATGATATTATCACATCACTCTAATAATATAGGTATTTACAGGACCTATGACCTGTCATTTAAGTAGCCAATTTACACATGAACATGGAAATCAAGTTGAGGTGGTGAAGTTTGAACCTCGGCCTATTATCCGTTAGTCCACGACACTAGCCACGGGACCACAGCCCAATTCTGATCTATTGATTTTTGTGAAATCAAAGAGCTGAAATCTTTACTGACGCGGGTGAGATTCATCTGACTGGATTATTTCACCTACATACTAGGCAACGCCTGAAAATATTTTTTAATTTTTATACTTCTTCCTGGACCAATATTTTGAGTTTATTCAAATGTTTGCAGATAAAAACCAGATTGCACACCCTATATATAGTGATAGCGAAAATAATATGTAACTAAGTAACGATGAAATAACAAGGAAGAAAAAATAAAATCTTGAAGATCTACCTTTTGTAAGATGTGGCGGCAGAGATGAAGGTTTCGCCATCTTGTGCTCAGGAAGAGATCCCATTATCCCTTGGGGGCCCTTGGCCGGGATGACGGGTCTTTCCAGAGATGAGCAGCGCTAGAAAATTACATATACTGTTTAGTTAAATACGTCTTGTAGTAAATGCAGCTTTCCGATTACGTAGGATGACATAAAAGGTAATAGGCTGTCGGTTGAATTCAACAAACGCACATTTGCAATGCACCCTAGTTCAGATAACCCCAAATTATCAAATACCACTTAACCTCATTTAAGCAAGCAAGTTTCAAACAAACTGAAAGATTTGACATCCATCATCGGTACTGCTCTTCAGTGAGTTTTCTATGATAAAGGTATTAAAAAATACACTGACCGTGGGTAGAGGCGGCCTAGCATAGATTTGGCCAGCAGAGCCACGACTGGGCGGGCAGCAAGGAGAGGCTGGTTGGGAAGTGCTCCCAGCTAAAGCGGCCTCTGATGCCCCGTGTCCAGAGAAGGTGTGCACACTCAGCATGGGGCGAGGGTGTCCTTTCTCGTAAGCTGTAACATAACGAATTACTATAACTATACACAAGAATAATTTTTCATGATCATGTCCATTAAAAAACTAACAAAAACCTATCCTCATCTAGGTAAGGTTATCTCTCTAGGTTAAATAACCTAACATTAAATTGAGATATGAAGCAGAAGTCTAGATTAGTTCCTGTGCGGTATTCATTATATGGTAAGTCATAAGGATTTCTCAAAAGAGAAAATAAAAAAATGCATTTATTTATTGATATTAAGTATTATTAATTAATTAGAATTATTATTTAATTAGACATTTTCTTTTATGGATTGTGAACGTCCCAATTCAGCACAGGACAATGATCCCATGGAGGAGAAACATTTAATTTCATTTGTTTATTACTAACAACAACATTGAGAATATTACAGAAAATGCATCTAATTCATCCTCAGCATATTACAAAATATATGTAACAGCTTGCCCACCAAATACCGCACACCGCGTCTGAGGACATAAGTCTCCCTGGGCAAGTCAAATATAATAGAAAAAAAGTGATGTCATGAAATATATCGATATCCGAGATGATAAGACTAAATAAAAAGATTGCTCTATCTACCGGCATAGCCATAGGCAGGTTGGTTTTGCATCGTGGTAGGTAGAACAACCAGTGTTGCCTTTGTCGAAGACAATTATCAGGGACAAATAGACCCTATTCATTCAGAATATCTGAATTATGACGTTCATATTTTAATTAAAACTGAAAAACTGTAAATAAATACGCAAGATTATTAATAACGCAACTCCCATCTGAAACATAACCAAACCTAACCTATGAAGATGCGGAGAAAGGCGATAGCACGGGGGTCTTACTCGACCAAAATTTTCTTCTCATAAACTCACCAGTGGAAATAGTGTGCGGGCGCTCACTCATGATAGCAGAAGCCGCTCGCTGGAACTGCATAGTATCTTCTAGATGCGGCCATATACTGTCTCCTCCCGAGCCGTTTTGCTCTTGTGTCCCCACAGGAGTACTGCAAGAACTAGCTGCCGATGTTGTATCAGAACCCTACACCGACCAAATTTAACAAATAATTATCTCAGATCATACGAAATCATCCAAAGTTAAATAAAATACAAAATATCTCATCTACCCATTATATGTTATGTTCATGCATGACATATTGTCAGCTTAACTAGCAAACACAAACTGCTTATAGTAATTTGAGCTTAACAAGAAGTGTAATATTAATATACCAGATACAACATTTGAAGTGATGCCTTAAATAATTCATTTTAGTTTGATTGGTAAAAATAAAAGTTATGACAGTATGGTCTCTGTAATCCGAACCCACTATAATCCGAACCTCCGGGACAAGATTAATATCATATAATATTTCATTCTTCTATAAAACATTTCCGCTCAATGCAGGTTTTCACCTAAAGACCCAACATATGTTCAACCCAATGTAATTTTATAAGGTGAGGGAATGAAAGAACTAGAGCTTCCTCCAAAAGCCTTATTGTTTCTCGATAATGTTCCATCCAAATTACACGATTTGACAAGCGATGATGGACAAATATGTTTCTTCCTCCAAAATTTACTCCACGCAATGTGGATCCCCACCAATTGCGTGATAAAGCATATCAGAATCATGCAGAAGGTGCTCGTCATAAAAAAAATCCAATTTTTTATATCAAATACATAATGAGAACATTTAAGTTTGTAAGTGAAAATTCTTGATGGAAGTTCATTGTAATTTATTGTTTAAATAAAAGACGAGTGATATTTTAATCCACAAATTTGGAATATCCAGTGATCGGTTTCATTGCTTTCGCGACACCTTCACTACTGGTATCTTTATTAAGAAATTCAATTTATACAAAACCGAGGTTAGGAAAGAGAATTCAAAATTATATGTGAGTAAATTAAATTATTTTTGTCTTAAGGATCATTAACAAAAACATTTAATTCATTAATTATGACAAAAAGACAATTCATTAATTAAGAAAAAAAATATTTAATTTAATTTACTTTCATATAATTTTGAATTCTCTATCCTTACCTCTGTTTTGTATAATACACTGAGAACTCCTTAATAAAAATTGGCAGTTCACAGAGTCGGAGTCCTGGTCCCGTCCCTGATGTATGGGAGCGAAGTATGGACTTGGAAAAACAGGGATGAAAGTAGGCTGAATGCTGTCGAAATGCGATCTCTCAGGCGAATGTGTGGTAAAACTATGTACGATAAATGCACAAATGTTGAGATCCGTACATTATGTAAGGCTGGGACAAGCATTTTCGACAAAATCAAGAAAGGAGCTCTGCGCTGGTTTGGACATGTAGAACGAATGGACAGCAAAAGAAGGGCTAAGAATATTTACAATGCGAATGTTGATCTATGCAGAAATAGAGGAAGAACGAGAAAGACATGACATGACAAAATCCAACAAATACTTGAAGATGGACATGTCAAAAGTCAGAATAATTGGCGCACGTAAGATACCAGTCTCGAAGATGTCACGAAAGCGATGAAACTGGTCACTGGATATTCCAAATTTGTGGTTTAAAATATCACTCATCTTTTATTTCTATAATAAAACATAATGAGAAAGTTCAGTTTTTTGTTTAATTATTTTATTTGTTAAAATAATTATTTTTATGCATCATATTATCAGGACATAGTTTTTTTTTAAAGTTTTGTGATTTTGAAATTACTGTGCCTGTGACGTCATAAGTTCTCTTGGAAGAGTTGTCATTTATTTCTTTTTTTTTTCCATTATAAACTATGATTAATTTTAAAAAATGTGACCTCTCTGGGGAGATTATTAACAAAATGTTCAGGCAGTTTTAAACACTACGTATTTATGTTTATAATTAATTTATGTACATCATATTATTTATATTACAAAACGCACAATGGAAGAACAAACACATAACATAAGCTATACATTTGTGGAGCAGTTGATTCAATATTGGTTTGGGCGAATGAGACAATCCATTTTACTTCTACCTAGCTCCACTATCCATTTTTTTATAGCCTTTCCGGACATCATCTCATTACTAATTGTTTTAATAGATAGTGGAAGTAGGTGATAGATTTTTATTAAATAATACTCAAAATCCCTTTGTCATGTTTGGTTAGTTGGCTTCCGGTAACCGGAAATCTATCATAATACTATCATTGGTTGATTTCGGAGAACTAGCAACGTCGTTCAAAGTAGATCATTTTTATTAATTTTTTTATACATTTTTAAGAAACTTCACCATAAAATTGAATGCTGTAATTTTTACCGCGTCTAAAAAATCTTTTTTTTATTTTCCACAATTTCCCGTAGCATTGAACACCGTCATTAACACATAATATACCTACAACTTAGCCTTACAACATGAGTTAAATAAAAAAAATCTCTGTTAAATAAAAAAAAAACTTATTGACGAACAACATGCAGAATATTTTTTTTATTACAAGATCCCAGTAATCTGAAAATTCATTAAACCTAACTGGTTCAGTTTTTAATTGTTCGGATTATAGAGACTATACTGTATTATATACACGAGCTGTTATTTAAAACCATTTACTATTGAAAATGTGCCATTAAAACATGCTTTAGTGTCACTTACAAACAATAAAATGAGTCAAAAGAATCGCAAATTAATTGATTTTTGTTTTACAAGTTTATCAAGTTCCAAAGGTGGCAATGACAAAGCATTTTGGTACCTAAATTACCATCTACTAAACAAATTTGTAGTTTTTACGAATTTATAGATAAAACTATGCCATTTAAACCAACAATTGAAGTCGTAACAAAATTTCACGTCTGAAATATCTTAAATAAATCTGAAATAAAAAAATGAAATAAACCTTTTATGTATTAGGTGTGATGTAAGTTGTGTCCGTTATTTTTTTCAAACTAAAAAATGAGCACAAAAAGTCAAACAAAATGGTAAAGATACATCTTTCGAAAGTAAATTTTATGGTAAAATGGAATGTCAAATAGATTAAAGTGAGCATTTTCGATACCACCTTCTGTTCAGGGTCAATCGAGGATATAAATGAGAAAACGAATAAGGAGAATACATTATTGACTAATCTGCTGTAAAATAATGAAGGAGAATACATAATAGACTCATTTGTTTTAATTATTTCTTCTTTTCATTTGTAAAAAAATGGACACAGCTTATTTTTATACCCATACTTAAAGTAAAAATTTAATAATTAAACTTTCGATTTTATTTTCGAATAAAGCGTTCCTATTTAATACCGATCCCGATAGTTCTTCTTAGTTTGAACAAAGAATTAGTCAATAATGTATTCTCCTTTATTTTCTCGTTTAAACGCGAACAGAAGCAGGTGTCGAAAATGCTCACTTTCGTCTATTTGACATTCCATTTTGAAGGCTTGTAATTAAATAAAATAATACAGGGTGCTAGTTAAACCCTGTCACATCCGAAACTGCGATGATTGGTATGAGCAAGAAGACATTTTCAAAAACTTTTTTTTCTTAATATTTAAAAAAATCAAATAGTTGCTTATTTCTGCAGGGGAGTAACCAGGAGTGCGGAGGGGGAAGGCAGATGCGCCGCCCGTGCTATCCTTTCGTCTGCTCCAAAATCCAAGCAACAAAACTGACTAAACATTCCTGATTCACATTTTGTGTGAGTTTAGCACAATTTCAACAATAAAAAGAAATTTCACATTGATTTACGAATATTTCAATTTCTATCCACCTATTCAATTAAAACATTAAAAATGTCACAATGCGATCCGATTTACAAACATTTATTTTACTATATTTTTTTCATATCTATTTTATTTCAATATCTTGTAAAGCACAAAATTTTCTTTCGAATGTCCTATACCATTTTGTTTAACTTTTAGTGCTCATTTTTAAATTAAAAAAAACAGGCCAACTAATGTTGACACCCAATATAATTGTTATTGGGTTAGTATAGAAAACCATCGATCAGTATTTCATTCACCGTACATACCTTGCCGCATTTCTCAGACGAGATGAAAAAATGCGCTTAAAGATTTGTTTAAAAGGGGGAAGAATGTTAAATAAAAATAGTTAGTGTAGAAGGTAGGGTCTTAAGCAATGAGAAACTATTTTTTGTGTATACAGTTAATTGGTAGAATTCCATACTAAAATTTGGTATGATATCCAAAAAAAAATACTTTTATTGGATTTTTAAAGTGTGACGCGTTTCGTTGTGTTAGGACATTATCAAACTAACCTTCTTGGTAGAAAAACGCGCTCGTTATTACACCACAAGGCGTACAAAATATATTTGGATTATACATGTTGTGTCCGGAAAGTAATGTCAGTATTTTTTTTTTAATGCGACTACGTTGGAGCGCGTGCGGACTGGTTGGGAATGGTAGTGGGGAAGTCAGCTAACGAACGCCGGGTCTCTCAGTATTTTCCGACCATCCGGAGAGTGACGACAGGCATTTCCGCGGAAGTTGTTTTGGGACCTTGTGCAAAAGTCGAAATGCAGCGCTCTGTAGAAAAGAGGATGGCGATCAAGGTATGCGTCAAACTTGGCAAGACTGTCGTGAAAACTGTTCAAATGATTAAGACAGTTTTTAAAGAAGATGCTGTCGGATTGGCAAAGGTATTTCGAGACGTATCGAGCAGATCCAAGCAGATTGTAGAAGGAAGCCTACCGTGGCGCATTCGATGCCTGGAAAAATTTCTGGAGCCGAAGCATCAAAGCAGGTGGAGCCTATTTTGAAGAATTTTGATGTTTTATACCAAAAATTTTAATAGCTTCTTTGTAATCGACTCACTGACATTACTTTCCGGACACACCATGTTTATACTTCCAGAAATCAGCTTATAAAAATGTTCCCCAAGAACAAAAGACTCGGACAAACTTACAAAAGATGTTAAAAATATTATCATTAGCAATAGAATATGAATTTAAAAAAGAAAAATTATTTTGTTAAATGATGTAATTTGTAAGGGTTTATAAATAAATTAATTAAAAAAAACAATGTGACGATGAGATTCGAGAGATGAGAGACTACTGAACAGATTGATAGGACGATTGGGTGATTTGATAATTCCGCACTTGCTTAAGGCCCAGGTGAGGATGGAGGGTATAAAAAGAAAAGAAAAATAAAATAACCTTGTTACGGAACTCAATGAGCTGTGGAAAGTGCAGGGTGTCCTGAGATGTGAACCCGGAGTCGCGACTTGAAACACTGCCGAGGCGTGGTTGCTAACAAAATCACACAACTAAGTTACAAACAACACACTGGGGCACACTTGTAGATCGACCATAATGCAGCTAAGAAACATCTATTGCTATGACTGTTAGCTGCGAGGAATTTCAGTGCTTTTAGAAATCACAATAAGGCTAGCTCCACCCTGGGCGGAAATTCCGTCGCCAATGTTCCATCCACACGGCATGTTCCGCGGCGGATTATCAGGGTTATACAGTCGACGCGGACTGTTCGCCGAATGTGGCGCATCCCATTAGAAATCGTGCAATGCAGGTTTGCCGATTAGAGGCTGGCGGAAAATCCGCACGCGGAGAATGAAACAGGCGCCGAAGGCGAGCGGTCCACCCAGGTTCGCCGACGGAACAACCAATCATCCGTGTAGTGTGCCGGATAACAGTAAATCAATAAAATGTATCGCTGTTCCTCAACGGAAGATCGGCGAAGTAATTTCCGCCGAGCGTGACGCTAGCCTTAATGTTTTGTTGAACCTATAATTAGTTTTATTGGATTATTGACAAATAGCCTTTGCTAGTGCACCAATATCTTGTACAATTTTGTATCCTGTTTTATTTTGTTTTGTTCTTCCTTTAAAGATCACTAAAAACGGTTTAAATTGGTTGACCACAATGGAATGAGCAAATTACTGTAGTTTGAAACCACTCTATTAGAAAAGAGTTTTTCATGCTGTTAAGGGGAAAATAGAGCATCTAGTAATGGCCCTTAAATTAATTTAACTTGAATTTTAAATGTTAAATGTTGTTTCAGATAATGATTCGTTATTCCTTTTTGTTATGCCGATTTTTCGGACAACACTGTAGCATCCATCATCTGGAATGATGTGCATGTTTTGCAGTGTGACCTTTATTAGTAATTTACGAGGTATATCCAGAAAGTATGTTCCGATTGTATTTCTTGCCATCGCTGCACTGCAATCGCAGTTTCGGACATGCGTGATACTTACCCTGATCTATTCAGGAGTTGACGCTATTATGAGTTGGCTGACTATCATGTACACTTTGTGGTGTTTGTTCGAAATGAGGAATAAAATTTGAAATCTCGCCGCTTGTGAGATAAGTAATTCGATTTCGAACATAAACCAGTCCAAATTCGTCATCTGGGTGGATCTGTGAGGTGTACGGAGAACATGAGATAAGTGATTCGATGGTGAGGAGATGGGTGAGACAGTGCAATGAAGGTAGTGATAATGTACAAGACGACAAACGAAGTGGGCCTTCAAAGGGGTCAAAAAATAATCCAACTAATTAAATTTTTCACTGAAATTCCTCAATACTAAATATTTATAATTAGAGGGTTTAGAAAACACATAGAGACAGTGGTGCTATAAGGGGTTGTAACTAGTGAATTACATAAGTACAGTACATAGGCAGTTCGAATAATAAAAAATGTGTTTCTAAATAACCTAAATTACATACTATTGACATCTAAAGCAAGAATATCGCTATGATTTGTCATATCGGCTAAACATCCGTTAAGTACCAAGTTTTATTAAATGTAAGGAAATAAGTTCTTGTAAAAAATATACTGATTTATAACTAAAGAAAATTATAAAAGCTTGGCACAAACATAGTACTAACCCCCATTTTTCAGAAAAAGAATAATATAAATTTGTTTAAAAAAACATATGTCAAAATGCCACTTAACAAATATTACAGACACAATATAAAATCATAGGTTAACTTTTACTTCAAAACACTATTACACAGTAATTATTATCACAAAAACACAGTACAAAAATCACAACATCTAAATGCGTTTTTAAAAAGCTAATAGGGTCATTGAACGTTTTTTTACACAGAATTATATTTTTTTCCATAAGATGTCAGGCAAATTTTCCAGGATTAATTTAAGCATCTTAAAACAAAACGTGTTGCGCCCTGTGGGACAAACGACACATTTAACGTTACTCGTGCCATACTACACTTCAGGGCCAATGGCAACAGCGATGGAAAACATTTCAGAGAAGGAAATATGAAAGTCTAGGCATTTGCAGGGGTTATGACCTAACTGGTTTAGTGGCCACTTTACACACTGTATAACATTCAACATTCTAATGGATTTATTTTTTCTGCTAATATTTCTTGGCGGAACTGCATTTTAATATTTCAATTTATTGTTTAAATAAAAGACGAGTGATACTTATATAGATAAGTACCTATATAAATAAAAATTAAGAAAATTCTAAATTCAGTAATTGAAATATTAAAACATTTTTTTATTTTTAAGTATCATTATCAAAATTTTTTCGGGTTTGTTTTTCAGAAATCATAATTTACAAAAATCGGGATGGGACACTAAAAATAATGATCCTTAAGATAAAAATAGCTTTATTTTATTTACTTTCACATAACTTTGAATTATCTATCCTTACCTCTGTTTTGTATAAATACATTGAACTCCTTAATAAAGATACCAGTCTCGAAGATGTCGCGAAAGCGATGAAATCGGTCACTGGATAATCCAAATTTGTGGATTAAAGTTTCACTCGTCTTTTATTTAAACAATAAATTACAATGAACTTCCATCAAGAATTTTCACTTACAAACTTAAATGTTTTAATATTTCAATTACTGAATTTAGAATTTTCTTAATTTTTATTTATGTAGGTACTTCATTATTTCTTTTTTTTAAATTGTTTTTTTTAATATTCTTATTATTGTATTTTTTATTTGTTTTTGGCAAGACTTTAAGAAATTGCTGGTGGCAATAAATCCGCCATTTAACGGTGTATATCTTTGTATTATTTAAGAATTTTTTTTTGTATTTATCACATTGTATATATTATAGTTAATAAAGATTTGTTATTATTATTATTCTTACACTGTCATTTATAATTTGCACCATTGACTGTGTTTTGTTGTGACCAACATCGTCAGGCTGACCAGTCTACCGATGTTAGTCATGATGTTCACCATTCTTATTGAATTTAGTTCAATGTGTGAAATTGGAACAGAATCCTGAATATTGCGACTAGACAGCTACTCTCAGGTTTAAAAAATCCATTAAAGGGAAATTGAGTTGAAATAAGTCTGCCTGGTAATGTAAGGACCAATCTCTGGCAAGACCAGAAATATTTATTTAAAGGTAGTTTTACACTGTTTAATATTTTATTGTCCCTGAACTGACCCTGAAGCGTACCAACAGATAACGGGGACACCTGTGTAATCCAAATGCGGATACTGGTATGACGATGATACGTGTAGTATACCTGCGAGTGGCAGCGGGCCGCAGCCGGCGGCGGCGGCGGCGCGGCGCCGGAGCCGGAGCCTGATGAGGAGCTGGCCAGCGAGGACACGGAGGAGCACAGGGAGGAGGAGGGGGCGCGGCCCGCCAGGGGGGAGGGCGGCGGGGACCACTGCCCATACGCGCCCTGCAGGTCGGATATCACCTGGAAGAGAAACAAGTCGTCATTTTCGTTTTTTCTAGAGAGCGTTGATTGTGAGCAGAATGTAAAACAGCGTTGCCGTCATTCGCAGGACAGCCGTCATAATAGTACAAACAGTTGTGGAACATTTTTTATTATGTAGCGGTAAACATTTTTGTGTGTAACAATGAGTGCAAACGAGAATTTAGATTGATTTTGCGCATGATGAAAAATTAAAATTTGCACTGAACATTAAAATGCACACGTAGCATGATTTCTAAGCATCTCAATCTTCTCCAAAATATGGTTTTCGACTTCCGATGA